>NC_142067.1:114667885-114969552 GCF_059756535.1 Pantherophis guttatus | reverse complement strand
ATGGTGGGAAAACACCCTCACCAGTTCCTTCTCACTCTAGAATTCATTTACTGGAATCTTTGTTCAAGGAAAAACACTTATTTTGTCTGATAACATATTTACAATTGTCTTTTTATACACATAATAGCATACAGTTTTTATTTTTAAAAATCAATTGAATAATCATTCTTTAACATATTAACAGGTATCTATTAAGAGATCACTGTACTCTGTTAAAAATCTTTTTAAATTTCAGATTTATGCATTATAATGCATCCCTTTCCAAAGGAAATAATGTTGTTATGAAGGAAGATACATTATTGTGTTGTTTAAAAATATTTAAAAAATCTTTATCATGCCTCTAATGATTTTTAAAAAATGCAAACATCTAGGGTTATAAAAATGACTCAGGAGCTTTCAACATTTCTTCAGAGGAACATTACATGAATTCAGATATAACTCACTTGGCATATTAAAGAGTACAGTAATCTAGTTTTAGTTTTTACTTAATACAGCATACAGTAAATTGCAGAGTTCAGAATAACTAGGGACAGAATTTCCGACATTTTAAATTTCAGATTTAAAGGATATTAGACATATTGGATGTCTATGGACATAATATGGATGTCATATGGATGTCATATGGACATAAAGAGATGGGAGTACCAGACCATCTTATTTGTCTCTTGAGAAATCTATATGTGGGTCAGGAACAACAGTGAGAACTGGACACAGAACCACTGATTGGTTCAAAATTGGGAAAGGAGTCTGGCAAGGCTGTATACTGTCGCCCTGCCTATTTAATTTATAAAAGGTGGGGCTAGATGAATCAAAAGTTGGAATTAAGATTGCCAGGAGACATATCAACAACCTCAGATACGCAGATGGTCCCACTCTAATGGCAGAAAGTGAAGAGAAACTAAAGAGCCTCTTGATGCGGGTGAAGAAGGAGAGTGCAAAAGTTGGCTTGAAACTCAACATTAAGAAAACTAAGATCATAGCATCCAGTCCTCTCAATTCCTGGCAAATAGATGAGGAAGAAATGGAGGTAGTGACAGATTTTATTTTCCTGGGCTCCGAGATCAGATGGGGACTGCAGCCAAAAAATTAAAAGACACTTGCTCCTGGGGAGGAAAGCTATGGCAAATCTAGACAGCATACTAAAAAGCAGAGACATCAACCTGCCAACAAAAGTGCGTGTAGTCAAAGCTATGGTTTTCCCACTTGCAATGTATGGCTGTGAAAGTTGGACCATAAGAAAGGTTGAGTGCCAAAGAATTGAGGTTCTGGAGAAGACTCCTGCGAGTCCCTTGGACTACAAGGTGAACAAACTGGTCAGTCCTAGAGGAGATCAACCCTGAATGCTCTTTAGAAGGCCAGATCCTGAAGATGAAACTCAAATACTTTGGCCACCTAATGAGAAAAAATTGGGAAAAAATTGAGAGCAAAAGAAGAAGCAGATGGCAGAGAACGAGGTGGCTGGATGGAGTCACTGAAGCAGTAGGCGTGAGCTTAAATGGACTCCAGAGGATGGTAGAGGACAGGAAGGTCTGGAGGAATGTTGTTCATGGGGTTGACTTCGCAACTAACAGCAATAAGATATATTGGATCATATTTCAAAGATATTTTCTTACTTAAATAGACAAACAAAATTATCACAGGCAGGCAAAAAAAATATCAGTGGGACTAGGAGCAACTTCCAACTGTTGGTTCCTCATTAAGGAATCAGACATCTTCCTTCCTTCCTTCCTTCCTTCCTTCCTTCCTTCCTTCCTTCCTTCCTTCCTTCCTCCCTCCCTCCCTCCCTCCCTCCCTCCCTCCCTTCTGTTCTGATCCAGCCTTACCAGAAGCAAGAAACAGACTCCTTGTCCCAAAAACCCCCCTCTTTATTTACCTCTTGTGAATTAATGGCATTCACCCACCGAAAAGTCCAGGCAATAGTCCTGGAGTTAACTGCAGTAACAGACCTTATCAATTCCTTGTGATAATTGCAAGGCTGTGAGCTCGCAGCCGAAAGGCTGCAAATTAAGTTCTGGCAAGCAGTCTCTGTGGCACGAAACACAATGAGCAAAATCTTCAGTAATATGAACTGATGTCTTCTACAACAACCATTTCCCTTTCCTTCTATTTATTCCCCAGCCAGGGATGGGCCATTCAGCATCCACATGTGTTTTGCTTCCCGAGTCGATTCCTTGTCCTCCATTGTTCACCTCTCCTAACAGCTCTGCTCATACGCGAATCTGGAACAGGCCCCAGCTGTTCTTCCTCCTCACTCATATCAGCCTCCAAAGGCAGCTGCCTCTCTGGTGGCTGGGAAATGTCGGACAGCCCTGGCTCTATCTCTGCACCTGACACAGAGCATCCGTCAGAGCCTTTCCCAAACTCCAGAACTGGCCCAAGTTCCTCCCCAATCGCCTCATTGTCCGAATCTGCCACCAGCTCTACTGGCTGCTGGTAGGCCACAACACACACCTTCCTTCCTTCCTTCCTTCCTTCCTTCCTTCCTTCCTTCCTTCCTTCCTTCCTTCCTTCTCTCTCTCCCTTCTCCTCCCCATTTCTTCCCATCCTTCATTCCCTCATTCTCTTCTCCCTTCTCATTTCTTCCCATTCTTTTCCCCTCCCTCCCTCCCTCCCTCTCCCTCCCTCTTCTTTCTGTTCTCTATTTTCTCCTCCCTCCTACTTCCTTCTTTACCTCTTTTCTGTTCCATCCCTCCCTTCCCAATATGCAGGTAAGTGGCTGCTGCTGGATGAGGAAAGGAGTGAGGGAATGCATGAGTGGCTCTTTGTTTTTCAATCAAGCACTTTTCTTTGAGTAATTTAGGAATGCATCGCCATCCATTTGGATTGGATTAATAGAAAAATAACAGTAATAAAGAAGGCAAGAACTGCTATTGAAAATATTCAAACATTGAATGAACCTCGTGTTGTTCTCCAAATAATTTCAGAAATTACAAAACTATATCATATAAAGACTAAGAGAATAAATTGGTTAATTTATAGCATGCAGTTTAATCTATATTTATATATCTGCATATCAAAGACAGCAATTCTTTAAAAAAATGAAAGCCATATCACATATCATTCTAACAGAAGGACTATTCAACCAATAGTGCTTTTAAGGATTTTAGTTTATTTTAGTTTATTTCTTTTTTTAAGAAATTGGTATGCTCTAGAACTTTGTGTTTTTTTTTTGAGAGAGTGAATAAAGAATAAACAAATCAAAACAACCAAATAATCGAGTTTTGCCAATTTAGCCTCATATATTTTTCAGTTTTAGGATCAGGCATTTTTATTAGTACTTACAATTGTTCTCTTATGAATATTTCATTTTTTTTTTATTTTGCATCTAGTATAGCTAGATATATTAGGCACTAATGACAATCCATTCCACTCTTCTAACAATAACTATTTTTAACAAGAAGAACACAGACTTAAAAAGTGGGAGAAATTTAAAAAGAAATCTTCTAAAACTTTTTAATGGCTTTGTTTTGCAATGAATTTAAAGGGCAAGGGGAAAGCTTTATGCTCTTAATACCTTATACTATCATTTGTTTTTGCAATCTAATTGCCAGTAACTGGCAGAGTTCTTATACTATTGAGACCTCAACTGTGTGTTAAATAAATGCTAGCAGCATTTATTTTGTCAGCACTGAAGCGTGTGACCAGTATTCCTTCTTTGGTGCATTTGCAAATAATGGTATAGAGTTTTACTAGGTAAAAGCTTGTAGACATTGAAGTACATAAGTCACCTCTTCCAGAATCAGATTGCAGGATTTTGAATATGCTCTAAACCAGGAGTCCTCAAACTTTTTAAACAGGGGGCCAATTCATGGTTCCTCAGACTGTTGGAGGGCTGGACCAGCTGGGTGGGCATGGGCAATTTAGCAGTCCAAACAATACACACTAATTAAACTTTAATTTGTTATACTCCTGGGGGTGGAAAGCAGGTTAGTGAAGAGATGTGGCTGCCTTGGGGTGTGTATGAGGAACTTCTGTTTCTCTCTTTCTCTCTTTCTCTCTCTCTCTCTCTGCTGGGGAGGCAAAAAATGGGCCCACTTTTTCCCTACAGAGGCCTGCACACATCCCATTTTTGAGCTCCCCGGCCTCCAGAAGGCAGGTGGGCTCTAACAAGTAGGCGGGGCAATGTGGGTGGGGCAGCCTCGTGGTCCCACACGGGCCAGATTAATGGCTCTGGTGGGCTGTATCCGGCACGCGGGCCATAGTGTGAGGACCCCTGCTCTAAACACTATGTAAACCAATCAGATTTGCCCATTCAACATTCATTTACAACATCTTCCTCCTAGAGGGAAATTCAGCTATATTTCATGTCTTTTTTCTTTTCCATGGGATTATCTCAACAATTGTCTCCATAGTCATCCTCAATTGTTTCCCACTCACTAGGCAATCACTTAACAGAATAACAGAGTTGGAAAGGATCTTGGAGGTTTTCTAGTCCAACCCCTTTCTCAAGCAGGAAACCCTATAACATTTCAGAAAAATGGCTGTCCAATCTCTTCTTAAAAACCTCATGTTGGAACACTCACAATTTCTGGAGGCAAGTCATTCCACTGATTAATTGTACCAACTGTCAAGAAAGTTCTCCTTAGTTCTAATTTCTCTCCTTAATTTGTTTCCATCCATTGCTTCTTATTCTGCCTTCAGGTGCTTTGGAGAATAGGTTGAGCTCTTCTTCTTTATGGCAGCCCCGTAGATATTGGAACACTACTATAATGTCATTCCTTTTCATTAAACTAGACATACCCAATTCCTGCAACCGTTCTTCATATCTTTTAGCCTCCAGTCCCCTAATCATCTTTGTTGCTCTTCTCTGCACTCTTTCTAGAGTCTCAACATCTTTTTAATATAATGGAGACCAAACCAGAATGCAATATTCCAAGTGTGACCTTACTGGGGCATAATAAGGTGTAATTATAGTGTACAACTGGAAATCCATCTTGTATAGGGAATTTCCTCAGCTTTCTAGATTGAATAAAAGAGTTTTGTGATTTCTTGTAATGTCAATGATTGTACCATGTCCCCCCACTTCCCCACTCCCTGGATGGATTCCTTCTATTTCAATACTTTCCTCGAAGTTAGTAAGTTATAAGTGATATCAGTATACAGTATCTAATTTAGTCCCAACTTTATCTATGTTTCTTTTTCTGTGTGTCTATTTGTCTCTGTCTCTCTGGTAATATTTTATTATATAACTGAGTATCATTAGCTATCATTCCAATATTTTTTTCTTAAAAAATGATATTGTTTCAATCAGTGAAACAATAACCTTCTAACTTTCTGAAACTGATTATAGTTTTCTTTGTTCAAGATGAAATCTCTGTTTCTGACTTCTTTTTAGTGAGGCCTCTAGAGCCATCACAGTAATTGCTAAGAAATGTGTCACTTGAATTGTAGCTGT
Organism: Pantherophis guttatus; assembly: GCF_059756535.1. NCBI lineage: Eukaryota > Metazoa > Chordata > Lepidosauria > Squamata > Colubridae > Pantherophis > Pantherophis guttatus. The sequence continues at coordinate 114,964,157 of NC_142067.1, read as the reverse complement.
GCCTATTCCAGGAATGTTAGAGATTACATCAGAATCTTTTGTTATTTCATGGGTTGGGCAGGTCAGGCTCAATTATTCCAGTCCCCTAGATTTCCCGATTTGAAGAACACTTCAAGGTTCAACCCTCTCATCTTTCCTGTTTAAAATCTACATAAAAACATTGGTCAAGACCATCCATTGACATGAGATCATGTACCATTAATATGCTGATGAATTCAGCTGTACATTTCTATCATTGGTCAACCAAGTGATGCTTGCCAAGGTCTTTCCCAGCATCTGGAAGGTGTTGAGGTCTGGATAGAGAAGAACAAACTCAATTCTGACACAGTCAAATGCCTGTAGGTATGTACACTGTTTCTTCAGAATTGCAGTTCCAAAGGAAACAGTTGTGGACAGGATATATGCACAGATTCATCTGGTGTGCCAGTTACTACTTTTCCTAGAATAGGAGTCCCTCCTCACAGTTACACATGTCTTGGTCATTTTATCTGTATTATTGTACCTGGAAGTTCTTGAAAGTCCAGAATGCACCAGTGCAACTTGATACATCTCTTTTACACAAGCTTCATTGGTTACTAGTAAGTTTCTGAGTGCAATTTGGAGTTCAACAAACGTGCATACTTTAAACCCAAAGATACACTAAGGCGGAAGCTTGTTCATCCCAAGGATAAAACACCTACACACAAATTGAGCAATGTGATATATGCAGTATGATGCAGTGAGACATATGCAGATCTGTACATTGGGGAAACAAAACAACCACTTCATAAATGCATGGTACAACATAGAAGAACAAACCCATCATGACAAGATTCAGCAATCCACCTGCATTTAAAAGAGAAAGGCCACACTTTGGAAGACAGCGAAGTCCACATAGAGGACAGAGAGGATCACTGGTTTGAAAGAGAGGTCAAAGAGGTCATCTATGTCAAAATTGAACAGCCCTTTCTTGACAAAGGGGGAGGGATACAACATAATCTATCTCCAGTCTACAACACATCCTTTCAGCAGTTCCAAGAAAGCTCCAACCCATTTGCACTACTCAGGTGACCTGAGGACACAGATGAACCTCCAAGTGGCCTCAATGACTCTCTAAATGAATGCAAATGACCAGCTGTCTGCCAGGAATATAAATCTCTAACATAATAACCACCCTTGTCATGCTGTTTCTCCAGGATATACAGTATACTCTGAACCTCCCCTTTATCACCCAAAAATGGTTACCTTTTTAAATCTGTGTGCTAACTGTTCAAATGTAAGTAAATTAATTCCTAACCAAATTTGGTAATTTCTGATAAAAGATAGAGCTCTCACCTTTCTGCCTTCATAAGAATTTTCCAGTTCAAGGACTTCTGTGGCAGCAAATTATACAAATGGAACTCCCTGTCTTCATTAATATAAGCTGGCAGGAAATCACAAGGAAATTGCTGCCATTCACACCACTTGACCCATCACAATAAGTCATCAGCTGTTCTCATAAAATCAGTGGGCTGAATCTACTTGAAGAGGGAATCTGGAAAAAAAATGAGCACTCAAAAACTGGGAATCCAGGGTCCAGAATATTGAATTTATTCTGGCAAGTGCATTCCTTGATTTGTTTCATGTCTGATGCAAGAGGAGGCAGCCAAATAGGAGTATCAAAGCCTTAGACAGAAAGAACAACAGCAAAAAATGCACAGTGGAATTAAGAGTCCCACTGCAGTCAGGATTTTTCTAAACCCTTTACCAATTTCAATTTGATTGGAGATACTTACGAAACAATGTAGAAGAGCTAGAAGGGCAATTTCAAGGTATAAAAAAGGGGAACAACTGAAGTCTCACATCCATCTTTGCAGACTATTCAACAGTCCTTTCCAATTGCATCACCCTTTAATTTATTTAGAGGTTGACTTTCTGTTTGAAATGAACTCTCAAGGCTGGTATAGGTTTTTTTCCTGCCACTTTGAGGTAGTAAAACACACAGCAACACACACACACACACACACAAATCAGGAGTGAAATTCAGCAGGTTCTGACAGGTTCTGGAGAACTGGCAGCAGAAATTTTGAGTAGTTCGGAGAACCGGCAAATACCACTTCTAGCTGGCTCCAGAGTGGGGTGGAAATGGGGATTTTGCAGTATCCTTCCCCTGCCACACCCACCAAACCACACCACACTCTCCAAGCCACACCCACCAAGCCACACCCACAGAACTGGTAATAAAAAAATCTGAATTCCACCACTGACACACATGTATAGTCAATGATATGGGTCAAGAATATTTTAAAACATAAAACTAAAAAAGTTGTAGCACCTTTAAAACATACAAATGGTGGAAGAATGATGCTCTCCAATAATCCAAGATGATTTGCACTCCGGGTTTAGATTTTGCATAGAAATGTTTAAATTTTAGCTCCAGAGATTTCAGATAGAAATAAATAGAAGTGGTGGATGATTTGAATGTGACTTGCATGCCAGATAGCTCTCCTTCTCATCTTCTCCTTATCTCCAATGTTCTTCCATTGCATGAGTTCACTACCATATACCAACAAGCAGATTGGTATATATCCGTGACAGTGAACCTATGGCACATATGCCACAGCTGGCAAACAGAGCCCTATCTGCAGGCACGCGAGCCGTCGCCCAGCTCAGCTCCGCTGTGCATGCATCCTCCCTCCAGCCAGTGGATTTTTGGGATGGGGGGCAGGGTGCACCTGGAAGACACACATGCATACATGGGGGGCAGGGGGACCATGAGGAAGTGCCCCCCCATGGCCCATTTTTGGTGCCAGGAGACTGCAGGTGATTCAAGTAGTTTTAATCAAAATGCAGTTAAAACGCTATACAAGCCATCGAGAATATAAATACATATATACAACAGGAACAGGAAATGTCTCACAGGAGCAAATAGAGGTAAATACTAGAGAAGCAGGAAATGCATCACAAAAGAATGGAGATGAATGCTAAAGAGGAATAAAGCTGCATACAAGGCAGATATAACACTTGTAACAGCAGGGAGGCCTACTAGGCCCAAAACAGGTTGGGGGGTCACATGCGCATGCACAGGGGACCATGGGGGGAGTTGTGTGCACATGTGCCCGGGGCGCATTGCATTATGGGTGCTGGCATGTGTGCCTGTTGTTGCCCGCGTGAGAGCGCTTTCGGCACATCACAGCCTTTCAAGAATTTACAAATAAACTGAAAAATAACTAAAAAATAATGAATTAACTCTCAGTGTGCCTAGAGAGAGAAATATCTGCCTCTACTTAGGATCGAACTCACAGCCTCCAGATTGTGAGGTGAGATCTCCACCTCTAGGTCACCACACCACTCTTATACACAGAAAGACATGAATAGAGAAAACATTTCATTAGCTGCTCCAATGCTATATTTTATCTGAATAAAAAAAAAATAGGAGTACATATTCTGAACATTATGCTAAATTCAAAACCATCAAGCTCCATCTAAAATATTCAGAACACATTATAAAGCCCATTTTTGTATTTCCAGAGGCGCATCACATCCAATTGCTCACTAAATCTGTTTGCTAATATTTAAAAAATACAGCTTAGTTTTCCTGTGCCAGGGACCTTGTGTGCTTGAACTCACCTTTCTTCCATTTTTAGAGTCTCCTTCCATCACTAAAGTTTGACTGGAGTTTGGCAAAACTCCTCCAAAGTAAGTAGCTTGTGGACTCCAGCCAAAAAAATAAAGTCCAACTTTTTCAACAGGGTTGGTGCATTGCAGGCATTTATCAACCTCTGCAGTGAATAAGTTGCACTGGGTGCTGTTCAGATTCCTTTTAGGACATACTGGTCTCTCATCAATCATAACAAGGACTTGTCTTTGTTAAGCACTGGGTTGATCATGTGGGTGGATGTCAAGGTAGACACCGGCCTATATGTCTAGGTGGTATTATATAGTCAGACAAATGAATATCACAATTTCAACAACCTTCCAACATTGATTTTTTAACTATCCAATGGAACTTTCCACCATAAGCCATCATGTATCCTCATGTGTTCAAATGAAACAGCAATGCTCTGCCAGAATAAATGTGAGATTGGATTTGAAAAGCATTTTGTTCCAAAGAGTAGGAAAGAATAAGAGCCTTGGTGGTACAGCAGACTAAAGTGCTGTTAAATAGCACCAGCTGCCTGCAATTACTGCGAATTCAAATGTCACCAGGCTCAAGGTTGACTCAGCCTTCCATCCTTCTGAGGTAGGTAAAATGAGGACCCGGTTTGTGGGGGCAATAAGCTGACTTTGTATAAAAAAGAACACCGCTGGGGGGGGAGCGAAAGCCCTACTAAGCAGGTATATACAAAAGTATGAAGGCTATTGCTTAATGCATTGTAAGCCGCCCTGAGTCTCTGGAGAAGGGTGGCATATAAATCAAACCAATAAATAAATAAATAAATAAATAAAATCAAGATTTCTGCTAATTTTCTGAACTAGAAATAACGTCTCTTCCTGCTATACTTAAGGTTTTCTTTTCTCAACATCCTTGTAAAACTCTCTTTTAAGGACCCCGTTCTCCATTGAACTGTGAAGATTGGGAAATCCTTCAGGAAGATTGTCAGATGAAATTTCTATGACTTTGGATAGAATTTCCAATCTCGGTTCACTTCTTTCTATAACAAAGCATATATTTATATATATTATAGATATATAATTTTATTATATATTTATATAATTATATATTTATATAATTATATATTATTTATAATATTATATATATATATATATATATATATATATATATATATATATATATATATATATATATATATATATATATATATATATATATATATATATATATATACACACACACACTGTATATATATATATTTCTTTTCTGAGGTTTTCATGGGTATTTGTATGTAGGTCTTTGGTTATTCGGGTTTTCTCCTGCCTAAAATTGGAAGTACCTTGGCGACGTTTCGACGAAGTCTCATTCGTCATCTTCAGGCTGGTGTCTTCCCCCACCCAATCAGAGCACAGCCAAGCCCCCTCCCAATCAGAACACACCTCCACCCAATCAGAACACAGCCATGCTCCTACCCAATCAGTTCATACCCTCCCAGCAGTTAAAAAGAAGAAACAACCATGAGACTTCATCGAAACATCGCCAAAGTACTTCCAATTTTATGCGGGAGAAAACCCAAATAACCAAATATATATATAGTTTTGGGTGTTTGCCAGATTACGAAGGTGGATATGGTTAAATAAATAAGTAAAAGCCAGAAAGGACTGAAAAAGACTGAGTGACTGAAAAATGAATGAATGAATGAATGAATGAATGAATGAATAAATAAATACAAATATTATAAATATAAATGAATGCATAAAATATACAATGTTCACACATTGTACATACATGTGTATGTATGTATGTGTCTATACAAGTATGTATGTATAATTATCATTTTTTCTTGATATTGGGCCAATAGTAAATATGAAATATGACAAACTGCAGTTGGGAACAATGCAGGAGAAGACCCTATCCTACATTCCTACAATTCTAGCGATCTCTATAACTGGGCTGTTCTCAAGCTAATTCCTCTTCAAGATCTTAATATTTAGCTTTTTCCTGAGAAAGAGGTAGAGACAAATAGTCTCTGGCTAATTATCTAGGAATCTAAGATACATTAGGTTTCAAAGATTAAAGCCAGCATGATGAATTCAGCTTGGAAAACAATTGACAACCTGGAAGGACCTTTTAGATAATTCAACACGAGTTCATGCATTTTATTTACTGTGTAAATTAGGAGCCTGACTGTTATCAGAGTTCAAGTATTTTACCCTGTTATGGAGGGTAAAATATAAAATGAGTCAAAAGCTTTAAGAAAGTACTTTTAAAATGTAGTATATTTGGGTTATTATTTTTACTTAATTAAGCAGGCATGTGATCTTATATCTTTGTCTGATTACTTTGCAATGCATATACAGCAGTGGTGAGTTGCCCCCGGTTCAGACCGGTTTGCAAGAACCGGTAGTAAAGCCGGCGGGAGGCCCCGCCCACTTTCCCAGATGTCGTCATCGGCAATCTGCGCATGCAAAGAAGCAAACCGGTAGTAAAGGTAAGTAGAACCCACCCCTGATATACAGATGTTATTCTTGGAGACTCACTGGAATTAGTTTGTCTAGAAATTTAGTGAAGCAAGAGATATGAAACCTGTTGCTGATTTTAGGATATTTAATTTGAATCCATAGGAAACATTTGCAAAACATCATTTGGAGATTTGCATATTACCAGTGAAACATGGTTCTTTATTATGGACGCTGTACATCAGAAGGCTAAGAATTTAGCAATTGAAAGACCATCCAACACATTTCTTGACTTAATACTATGCCCGGATCAACTGGATTATTAGAAGCCTCTGTTTTCCAATTTCCTGAAAATTTCTTCCTTTGCAAAACAGGCTCCTGTTTTTCCTATGTGATCTTCACATCACTTTACAATGACTTCAGAACATTGTTTTTTCCCCCATCCTTGTTTCTGGGCTTCTTCCACTGCAGCGAGAAGAGGCAAAATGCTGTTGCTATTTGTATTGCCTTTTTCATTTTCTTCAGATCTACCTATCATTGTGTAGTCTCCCTGCTTGTCTTTCCTTTCTGATCTGAAATAGCAGGCGGAAAAAAAGACCCTGGAACATGTTTCTCCCATAATGACTTCCTTTGGGAATGAATTAAAGCTAGGGAGTTCAAGATTGCTGGAAAGAAGATTATACACAGGAGGTGGGGAGGGAAGGACATTCACACCCACATTCGTAAACACTGCACTAATATGAATACAGCTACATTCCACCCTTGAGATTTTTCTTTGAAATACGAATCGATTTGTTTTCAATTTAGCAGATGGATAATGTTTTTTAGTACAGCTGTGGTACACTGTGTGTAGTTAGGCACGTGTGAAAGAAAAAAAATGTTGACTAGTAAGAAATTTTGATTCATGTTCATGTCTTCTCTAAGGGAGAAGGTCCTTGGTGGTCTCTGAGCTTGGTCGTTTTCTTGAAGATGTTTCTTTACCTAAATAGCAATAGCACTAAGAGTTATATACCACTTCACAGTGCTTTACAGCCAGTGGTGGGATTCAGTCAGTTCGCACCACTTTGGGAGAACCGGTTGTTAACTTTCTGAGCAGTTTGGCACACTGGTTGTTGGAAGAAATCATTAGGGCAGAGAACCGGTTGTTAAATTACCTGAATACCACCACTGTTTACAGCCCTCTCTAAGCAGTTTAGAGAGTCAGCCTATTGTTCGGCAGGCTGAAGCAGAGAGGCAGTCAAGGAACCAGCACAATCTGGGGGCTGGGCAGGGGACAGAATGTATCTGCCCTCAGTGTGGAAGGGATTGCCACTCTCGAATTGGCCTTTTTAGTCACACTAGATGCTGTTTTAGGACCTCTTTCCAGAGCACAATACCATAGTCTTTTGAGACTGAAGGATGCCAATGCTATTGCCCCCAACAATCTGGGTACTTATTTTACCCACCTCGGAAGGATGGAAGGCTGAGTCAACTTTGCGAGCCTGGTGAGATTTGATCTGCCAAACTGCTGGCAGCCGGCAGAAGTAGCCTGCAGTACTGCATTCTAACCACTGCGCCACCATGGCTCTTAAACTAGGTAACATTATCAGTGCTAGCAAGGAATGGGCTTTGCTGTCCATCCTTATTAGTATTGATGATGTTTGGATAATGAAACATTTGCAAGAAAACAACCAAGCTCAGAAAGCATCTCATTTCAACCCTGAGCTACAAATATTGTCCTTTAAAGGAGAAGGTAGTTTAGTGGGAAGAACCTGAAGAAAGTAACTTTTTTGATGCAACCATTTGATTTATGCTTCCACATGAATAGAAAATTATAGGGTATATCGAAATGTAATTCCTGAGTACACTCTAATATAATTCTCCGGCCAAAGCTATCTTGAGAAATTTAACTGTTCTTTCTCCCACACATATATTCGTATTCTCAAGGATATTTCATGAGATATCAGTTCGAGAACGTTTCTTCTCTTCTCCTTTCAAAGTATTTGTTTCCTCTTTCCCTCTGTTATCATTTTTCTGCATTCTTTGCTCAGAAGGAAATCACATTTCTGCATTCTTTGCTCAGAAGTTTGGTTGCCATAGCCCCAGTGGTGGGATTCAAATAATTTAACAACCAGTTCTCTGACCTAATGACCAGCTGGGTGGGCGTGGCCATGGTGGGCGTGGCCAGAGGGTGTGACAGGCAGCACTCGGCCTCCTGCATCCCCCTGGGAACAGGAGGGAAATGCGCTGCAGCCCCGCACCCCATTTTGAGCCTAGTAGGCCTCCCTGCACAACCCTGGGAACAAAAATGGGCCACGGGGGGCACGCATCCCCCCGTGCCCCATTTTGGGTTTAGGAGGTCTCCCTGAAGCCTCCTGGGAAACGGAAACACTGCCCCCCGTGCCCCATTTTGGGCATAGGAGGCCTCCCTGCACTTACATGGGAGTCAAAATGGGGTGTGTGGGGACTCCTGGAAGGGGCGGGACAGGAAGGGGTGGGACCAGCAGCAATTTAACTACCAGTCCCCCTGAACCAGCCTAAACCAGCTTAATCCCACCACTGCATAGCCCGATTCTTTAAAAGATAAAGATTTGCTCAAAAAAGACCACATGAACAGATCCATTAAATGGAGATATAGTTGATAACAATCCGGCCAAGATTTTGAAGAGAGCTGTAAGTAAAGAAACCTTTAAACACCCATTTTTAGATCATACGTTTTATCCCTAAATTAGCATATATCTGTATGACATTAATATTAAAAACCAAAATCAACAAAGACTCATTAAACTACAGCTTCTGCAGATTAATCTTTTATATGTCCTATGAATAGGTTCTGCTAATGAAAGCAGGGTGATGCATGATCCCCACATGGATTTTTCATATACAGAAGAGAAAACATGTTATTTCCCATAATAGGTTTGATTAGTTTTGCTCACAGAGGAAAGATTGGGACTGCAGAAGTCTATGTAATGTGTTGCATTTAAGTCCTTTGTTTTTATAGCCTCTCTAGTTAAGATTTAGCAGTGTTTTGTCACTTGGAATGGGGAAGAGACACAAATAAACCATTTCTCCTGGGTATGGGCGGCCCAGAAGTTAGTTGCAAGAGTGACCACACAATTTGCAAAGGCATAATCAGAAATATTAAAAGGTAAAGGTTCCCCTCGCACATATCTGCTAGTTGTTGCCGACTCTAGGGGACGGTGCTCATCTCCATTTCAAAGCCGAAGAGACAGTGCTGTCCGAAGACGTCTCCGTGGTCATGTGGCCAGCATGACTAAATGCCAAAGGCACACAGAATGCTGTTACCTTCCCACCAAAGGTGGTCCCTATTTTTTCTACTTGCATTTTTTACGTGCTTTCAAACTGCTAGGTTGGCAGAAGCTGGGACAAGTAACGGGAGCTCACCCCATTATGCAGCACTAGGGTTTCGAACCGCTGAACTGCCAACCTTTCGATCGACAAGCTCAGTGTCTTAGCCACTGAGCCACCACATCCCTTCAGAAATATTAGGGCGGCACAATATCAAAAGTGAGCATCCTTGAACCTTGTGCAGTTCTGCAGTGTCTCTGTTTATTGCTTTCAAGTTTGCTGTTTGGTTTGCCAGAAAATCCATTCTGCTTCCTTCCAGTTTCACTACTGCTGTTTTCTAATCTGCCCCTTGAAGCACTGACAAGAAATGCTGAAGAAATTAAGGAAGAAAGACAATAAATGCATTTCCTCTTCTTTAGCTCTCCTCTCCCTAATTTCTTAGTTCTCTCCTTGGTCCTCCTTAATCCTCCTCTCCTTTTTCCTTACTCCTCTCAGCATGATTTCTGCTAAAAACACATTTGTGATAAATACACATTATTTTGGAATGGCCCTTATTATTCATTTGTTTGTTTGTTTTTTGTTTGTTTGCTTGCTTATTTCATCAAATATAATCATCATGTATTAGATCATCATGTATTAGATAACAGATACAAGTATAAACATAATTATGAATACATGAAATGGATATGAATAAAAGGGAACATTAGAACAGGGACAGTAGGCACGCTGGTGCGCTTATGCACGCCCCTTACAGACCTCTTAGGAATGGAGTGAGGTCAACAGTAGACAGTCTAAGGTTAAAGTTATGGGGGTTTGGGGATGAAACCACAGAGTCAGGTAATGCATTCCAGGCATTAACAACTCTGTTGCTGAAGTGGTATTTTCTGCAATCAAGTTTGGTGCGATTTACCATAAATTTGTATCTATTGTGTGCTTGTATATTGTTGTGGTTGAAGTTGAAGTATTCATTGACAGATAGGACATCGTAGCAGATAATTTTATGTACTACGCTTAGGTCAGATGGAAGACGGAGAACCTAACCCTAACCCTAACCCTAACCCTAACCCAAACCCAAACCCAAACCCAAACTCTTAAGAGTAAATCTATTAATTATGTAAGGAAGTTAGAACTACAGACAGATAACTATTTCTTTTTCTCAGTATAGGATTGTCTACATCCTTATTGATTGTGTGCAAGAATCTTCATGGGAGTAGAAGGGTGAGAGGGCCTGTGATGATATGTGTGTGATTATATCATTACTCAAATAATGCACCCTATTTGCATTGATGTCCAATTTTCTCAACACCTCCCTTTTTCCATCTCTCCTAAACTGCAATAAGTGGAGGATAAAGTAAGCCAATTAGATTTGTTGTGATTTTTTTGTTCAAGGAGATGTAAGACATAGAAGGCACTACTTAGATGTGTTATCACCTCTAGGACCAGCAGAGAGACACACCATCCATGATCTATCTAAAGAAATTCTTTTCACCACAACAGTGCCCGCCATCAAGATCCATCAATTTGTCTCCTCCAATCTCACCTAACTCTTAGCGGCACTGATTGTGTAAGTCTCATCACTCAATATCAGATCTGGTTGTGGGAAATTCTATATTTGTTCCTCAACTCTTGACCAGGTACAAATGGCAAAGGTTCAGGGAGTACATGAGCCAAACTGAAGCCCCACAAAACACATCCTTTAAGGTTTACGGTAACATTGGGAACCTTGAAATTGCCTTTGTTTTCACTATCATATTCCAAGCATTGGAAATTTTCAAATAACAGGCTATTCTCAAGGCACTGAACTAAAGGCAATTAGAGAGTCTCTATGGTGCCTTTGCTGTTTCTACATTGCCCCACCCTCCAAAGAACTCCTTTGATATCTCAGTGATGCCTGAAACATAATTGCTTGTGGTTCAGTGTGTCCATTAGTTAATTTCCCCAAGACCACCAGAATCATATCATGCTGACCTGCTGATTGGCCGGCTGTCATTTGTTTCCCCCCCCACTGATAGTTTATCAACAGTAAATGCTGACAAAAATCTTCATTAATTCCTAATTACTTTCCTGGATGTATCTTGGTAAGGAAGGTTTAAAAATTCTTATAAATTTGATGTACTGTTTGGATTTTATGCTTAGACTGGCAATCCAGGACGGTGGAATCATCCCATATAATTAGCATCAATGTGCAAAATTTTTATTTAAAATGTTATTGATAAGAGAATACAATTTTACTTCTATTTTCTTTGTTATTATTTTTAAATAACGGATGTCCAGTACTTAACCAGAGCCACTGAGTTATTAACCTTTACATTTCATTATTTGTTTATCACAGGATGCATTTTGAATCAGAGCTCCCAGAGTTTCTTTCTTTCTTTCTTTCTTTCTTTCTTTCTTTCTTTCTTTCTTTCTTTCTTTCTTTCTTTCTTTCTTTCTTTCTTTCTTTCTTTCTTTCTTTCTTTCTTTCTTTCTTGGTTTGATTTATATGCTGCCCTTCTCCGGAGACTCAGGGCGGCTTACAATGCATTAAGCAATAGCCTTCATACTTTTGTATATACCTGCTTAGTAGGGCTTTCGGACCCCCCTAAGCGGGGTTCTTTTTATACAAAGTCAGCTTATTGCCCCCACAAACCGGGTCCTCATTTTACCTACCTCGAAAGGATGGAAGGCTGAGTCAACCTTGAGCCTGGTGAGATTTGAACTTGCAGTAATTGCAGGCAGCTGGTGCTACTTAACAGCACTGTAGTCTGCTGCGCCACCAAGGTTCTAAACTATTTACAAATATTCCAGCCCCTTTAAGGGTTTATTGAGATTAATTGCAATTATTGTAAAAAAAAAATAAATAGGATACATCTATGCAGTTGTTCCTTTATTCTCAGGATCAAAAAAGTTATCTTTCCATCCTTGAGATTTCTAATTCTACATTGGACATTTAAACATGGTTTCGTCATAGTTTGCCCAATATTATCCTGTACATGTGTGAATCAAAGCAAAAAGAATTGAATCTGTGTTGAAAGTATATATAAAGTATTTTTTTTTTCAAATAATAATCAGTCATTTAAGGATTTGATCTGGAGAATAACCCATGGCTGAAAAGGAGGTACATTACAGTTAAAATCATCAGGATCCAACTATATTTATTCCACAAGACTACTAGTTTATAGGTGAAATGTACTCTAGTATATTATTTCTCAGATTCAATACTAACCGGTATATGGGTTAAACAAGAATGTATCTGGACCACATTGCTATTCCACTTTTGAATATAGTAATAGGTTCCTTAAATAAGAAAGACTCTTCCTGCCAAAAATATCTCTGTCAAAGAAACCTATAGTACATCCATACAAATTTATGCAGATGATGCTGTGACATTATCCCATAGAAATTAGAAAGGCTAGGACATTATTTGAGCAGGGGGCTGGACTAGAAGACCTCCAAGATCCCTTCTAGTTCTATTCTTATTCTGAAACTACGATATTCTGATTCAGAACACTGGCTCATTTCTGTAAGGAGCAATCATTACAAATCAATTGTGTGGAAACAAGCAAAGCTCATGCATTTCACTTTATTACAGGGTACTTAATTTCCTTCTATTTGGAACACTGAGAAGTACGTTAGGGAAAAATAATTTGACTAAGATACTGATCATCCTAGGGAAAAAATCAGTCACAGGAATTGAAAACAGATTACAAACAGAATACAGTAAACTTTTACTCAGATGACAGCTGTTTCATAGCGAAGTTTTAAATCAGTGTTGAATTTTGGCCAGATCACAAATACATTTCACAATTTTGTAGTTTGAAGTCTTGCTGTCCAAAGTTTGAATTCCAGATTAAATTTCTGTAAAATCTCCCGTGCTGAAAAGCTTTGCTCTTATGAAGAGGGGAGCATGGAATCAAACATAGGCTCAAATTTTGCTCTTTTTCTTTTTTTCTTTTTTCTTTTTACTGAGATATTCTGTAACGAACTCCAAATGCCTTATTTATACCATTTCCTGGATAGAGCAAATAATTCTATGTATAGCTCTTTCGGGTGGGGAAGGATCTAAAATTACTCTTTCCATTGTTATGTTTATAATTGTACCCTGTAGAAATCATGCTTTGTTAATAGCAAAGTATACTAAGCATGATCACAGGCCTTTTCACAATGAGCCTTATATTTTTTGTTTTTTTAAAAAAATAATTTGTATTAAACATTTTTTCAAAAAACAAAAAAAGACTCTTTAAACAATAGTTTCTTTCCAACAGTTTCACAACGGTTAAACATTTCTTACTTACCCTCTTATTTCAATGTATCCTTTATACATACAAATCTAATATTGATTTATTTACATATATACATATAAATTTATTGATTGATTTGATTTATATGCCGCCCTTCTCCGGAGACTCAGGGCGGCTTACAATGCATTAAGCAATAGCCTTCATACTTTTGTATATACCTGCTTAGTAGGGCTTTCGCCCCCCCCCCCCCCCGCAATTGGTGTTCTTTTTTATACAAAGTCAGCTAAATAAATAAATAAATAAATAAACAAACAAACAAATAAATAAATAAATAAATGTGTACACAATTTCATTTCTACAAACTGCATTTTTTTCTGTTTCCTCTTATTTGTTGTTACATTTCTACTCCTATATCTTCCTTATTGGATCTTTCTTAATTGTTTGTTTGTTTGTTTATTATTTTTCTATCTGTAATAAAGTTACTTGCTCGCAAATCATCATGAGTACTATATAAAGGCTAATTCATTAACATTATCATACACTGATAAAAAAAATCTCTAGCCAGAAATTAAGACAATATTCTTTATTTATTGTCAGAGATCAGTAATAAATACAACCAGATTAAAATCAAACAGTGTTTTAAAAAAAAAAACGAAAGGGAAAGGATTATCAAATTGTGCTGGATGTTACCTCATTTTAACTGCTGCAACAATAAATCTGGCTACCAGGTAGGTGGTTTTTCAGCTTGTAAAACTCATCTGCTCTTCAACGTGTGCTTAATAAAAAAAGAGAGTTATGATGCCTTTTGGAGATCCCTATAAAAGTTACAATAAAAAGGATATAATAAATTGTTTTAATTTCCCCAGAATCACATGGCCAAGTGCACCAAGACAGTGGAATATTGGTAGGACTCCAGGTAATAGCACAGATGAAAGAGGTTATAAAAAACTTTTTTTTCCCCTTCCAGCTACAGGAAGTAAAGCTATTCAAATATATTCTAGGTTCCCAGAAACTTCTTCCTGGCATACTGTTGGCTGGTGAATTCTGAGAGGTTTACAATCTTAAAGTTACCAGTGTTGAGAAACACTGGTCTAGCATAATTCTGGGCTCCGAGCAGTGGTGGGATTCAAATAATTTAACAACAGGTTCCTAATGACCGGCTGGGTGGGCGTGGCCAGGGTGCAAGAGGCCAGGAAGCACTCGGCCTCCTGCACTGCCTTGGGAGCAAAAACAGGCCACGGGGGGGGGGGGTGCCACCCTCCCTGCACCCCATTTTGTGCCTAGTAAACCTCCTTCAGCCTCCTGGGAGCAAAAATGGGCCACGGGGGGGGAGGGGGCTGCCGCTGCACCCTCCTGCACCCCGTTTGGGCCTAGTAGGCCTCACTGCATCCTCCTGGGAGCAAAAACATGCTGCGGGGTGGTGGCATTACACCCCCCATGCCCCGTTTTGGGCCTAGTAGGCCTCCCTGCACTTACCTGGGAGCCAAAATGGGGCACGTGGGGACTTCTGGAAGGGGCGGGGCAGAAGGGGTGGAGCCAGCCAGCAATTTAACAACTGGTTCGCCTGAACTGGGCCAAACCGGCTGAATTGCACCACTGGCTCCAAGAGAGAAAGGGATATTCCAATCTTTGCAACACGATCTTTCACCTAAACAAAGTCCTTAAAAAGCCAGCTTACAAGTACACCAGATACTCTTGCTGCTGTTGTACAGTACAACAGATAATTGTCAACTGAGATTAAGAAAATATTTAATTTTTAACCTTTAACAGGATATAAAGATCCTACTGATCTTTATATCCTGGGTTCAGCATTGGGTATCTCAGTGTCAGGTCTCAAAACTGGGTCAATGGTGCCCCATCAATTTGTGGTCCCACATGTAGATTATACTGTGGAACACTAAGCATAAATCAACCTGGATTTTCTGCCTGGTGTCCAGAAGGTGTATTCTATCAGTCTATCACCATGCAAAGCACCATTAAGTGATACTTACTGTAAATGACCACCTGCTTCAAGAATAATTCAGCAAAGTTACATATTCTTTTGCCTCTCTTAGGAAATTAATTCTTCCAACTGGTAAGAAAATTTGAAACACTGGTTAATGGTTTGATTATATGGTCTCATCTGAACTTCTAAGTCCTCACCTGTCAGTAGCAATACTTACAGGAGGTGAGCAGAACATTTGTCTATCTATCCTCTGTCTATCATCCATCTCTGTCTCTCGCTCTCTCTTTCTCTCTCTGTCTCTCTCCCCCTCCCTTCTTTCCTCTCTCTCTCTTTCTCTCTCTCTCTCTCTCCATTACCCATCATCTGTCCATCCATCCATCCATCCATACATCCATCCATATTTATATATCTCTACTTTATTATTAGAAATTTTAAATAAAATAAAGGCATATAAAGAATTAAAGGAAAAACAGCTTTCTGTATAGGTTTTTATTTGGTCCCTGTGTGATTTCATTTAGGCATAATTCCAAGGGGATGGATGCACACAATAAAAGTAAGTACTTCAACTTACTTAAATATTATCAACAGCATCAACATTAAATGGTTAAGCAATGGCAGTAAGATGTAATCAAATTGTAATTTAATGTTAATAATGGTATCCGTGACCCTCTTCCATAGCTTGGCATTGCCTTTATTTAGTTTCTGAAGTAGTTATTCAAATTGGGCTCATTTAAGGCCCAAATGTCTTGAAATAATAAGATGCTATACTTTAGTTTCAAAATTCCTGATCTTTGATGACAGCTTTCCATACAGCTACATTGTATGGCATAATTCTGAGAGACAATCCTTACTTCTCCTTGCTTTACTGCAGGGAAAATGATCATGAAGAAGCTTCCCTGATCAAGCAAGTGAACTTGGTTGTCTCTTGAGATAGGAGTACAGTCTGGGCTTCCAATGTTACCACAAATGCTATTGGAAGTCTCCAAAAGAGGTGTCTATGTCCCCATTCAGCAATGGTGAGCTGCCTAACTATAACTAAAGAGTTTAGGCTTCATCTAGAGCAGAGGTGGGTTCTAATTTTTTTTTACCTGTTCTGTGGGCGTGGCTTATTTTGTGGGTGTGGCTTGGTGGGGGGTAATTTTTTTTAAATTTTTAAAAGCATTTTTTTCTACAACCTTAAGAGGTTGCAGAAAAAAATGCTTTTAAAAGCCTCTGACGATCCCAGCTAAGCCGCGTGATTATCAGAGGCTTTTTTTTTTTTTACTTTTAAAAACATTTTTTTGGCCGAAGCGGTTGTAGAAAAAATACTTTTAAAAAAATAATTAAAAAAAGCCTCTGATGAGGTGGGCGGGGTAAGCGAGTGGCGCCTGGGCTGGGGGACCGGTTCGGGGGCATGGCCAGCCAGTGTTATTACTGGTTCTCTGAACTACTACAAATTTTTACTACCGGTTCTTGCGAACTGGTGCGAACCGGGAGCAACCCACCACTGATCTAGAGCAGGGATGTTGAACTCGATTTCATTAAGGGCCACATCGGGGTTGTGTTTGACCTTGGGAGGCTGGGGTAAGCGTGGCCAGGGTGGGCATGGGCAACTTGACATCACTAATTTCAGGCTCCTGAGCTTCGTTTTCACTGGCAGAGGCATCACAGCTGGTCCTTTGCTGTTTCTAGGACAGCCCTGGGGGCCAGATCTAAGCACTCCGCAGGCCAGATCTGACTCCCGGGCCTTAAATTTGATACCCTTTGCAATACCCTCACCAGTTCCTTCTCATGCTATAATTAAATGACTGGAATCTTTGTTCAAGGAAAAACAGTTATTTTGTTTGATAAAATATTTACAACCACAAAATAGCATACAGGGTTTTTTTTTTTTTCTTAAAAAAATCAATTGAATCCTCATTCTTGAACATATTAACAGATAAATATTAAGGGATCCCTGTACTTTGTTAAAATCTTTTTAAATCTCAGATTTATACATTACAATGTGTTCCTTTCCAAGGGGAAATAATGTCGTTATGAAGAAAGATACATCATTATGTTGTTCAGAAATATTTTTTAAAAAAATCTTTATTATGCCTCTAATGATGTGGCATGCACTTTTATGAACTGGGAGTTTACCTTTTTTTTTTTTTTAGTGTAATGAAAATGTAGCTCTGGTTTTCAACTGAAAACAGATTTGTAATTGATGTTTATTGCTGCTGGCTGTAAGTTAATTTTGCACCAATCTGATGGCATTGAAATGTCTTCCCTTGAAAAGGGAATGAAAATTATCTCATTGCTGACTCTCTCCACCGAGATTTGATTGTCAGGGTGTGACCGTGTAGATACAATCTCAACTGTTGCATTCTAACTTGGCTGTTGAGATTAGATTTACCTCTGTTTTCTCTCCTAGGCTGTAATTCCTTTTGCTTACCAATGGTAGGGTGCTGAAGTCCATAAAGGCAATTGAAGGACTAATACGGAATCTCCATAAAGAGCCACTACTTCAAAATAATATTAAAGGGAAAAGCACACAGTTAAAAGTGAGAGGAGTTCTGACAAAGAACTGTTTCCAGATATACAGTGTGCTTAACTTGTGGGGAAACAATTAGGACATACCGTATTTTTTAGCGTATAAGAAAATTTCAGTGCGTCTTATAGACCAAATATAGGCCCATTTTTGGGCTCCCAAACCCTCTGCACATCACCTTTTTGCCCTCCCCAGGCTCCCAGAAGCACTCTGCAGTGCTCCGCACAGCCAGTTTTTGCCAAAAAAAGGCCTGTTTTTGGGCTCCTGAACCCTCCGCGTGTCACATTTTTGCCCTCCCTGGACCCCAGAAACACTGCAGTGCTCTGCACAGCCCATTTTTGCCAAAAATAGAGCTGTTTTTGCCAAAAATGGGCCCATTCTTGGCCTCCTGAACCCTCCATGCGTTACATTTCACCCTCCCCGGCCTCCAGAAACACTCTGCAGGCCCAAAATGGGCATATTTTTGGTGAAAATGGGATGCGTGGAGGGTTCGGGAAAACAAAAATGGGCTTGTTTTTGGCCTGCAAAGTGCTTCTGGGGGTTGGGGAGGGCAAAAACACGATGCACGGAGGCCAAAAACTTTTTTTTTCCTTCCTCTAAATCTAGATGCGTCTTATAGTCTGGTGCGTCTTATAGTCCAAAAAATACGGTAAATAGAAATGTTTTAATATTACTGTTCTTTGGTGCTCAGCTAGATGATATAACTTCATCTAATAACAAAAACAAAAACAAAAAAAGCGCTAAGACCTGATTAATATTTAGATGGCAGAGAATGAGGAATTCCAGGGCTGCAGACTTGAAAGAAAAGGCTATTTTGTTTGTTTTTAATCTTGGAAGAAAACACTGGCAAAGCACTCCTAAATTGCTGCAAAGAAACTATATAAATCTACAGTTACCAGAAGTCAACTTTGATTTGAAGGAGATTTTAATCAGAGCAGGGAGCTGCATCTAGTCAACCTTGCCGGATCTCTAAAAGTTAAGCAAGGTTGAATTTGGTTGCTATATCTAAGGGAGATAATAATAATAAAAATATCCCAGGGATTTAGATTAAACTTAGAAGGCAAAGTACATTCTGGAAGAAGGCAATAGCAAGGCATTTCTGCAAGAAAATTGCCTGCTCGTGTTGATAAAAAAAATATCAAGAGTCAAGGTCAACTTGAAAGAAATTTAAATACAAAAAAAAAAAATTCCCTTCTCACCCTTATGGGTGGTTTGTGCCTTCCTCAATCTCAAAGGCTGGGGAGTTTGGGGGTTTTGTGCAGGATCTTAGCTATTACTAGCAGTGCACTCTTTTTTATTTTTTTAATTAACACTTTCTTCTTTTCAACAGTTTCGCATTGGTAATCCATACTTATACATTTTCTCTCTCTTATCTTAATATATCTTTTATACATATATTTTTAATATATCATATATATACCATTATAATGTATTATATTATTGTAATTATTTTATTTACATTTGACATAAGCATGTACACAATTTCCTTTCCACAATTTTTATTTCTTCTCATTTCTTCCTATATTTCTCCACCTAATTCAACCGTTATTTAGTCTTCCCTTATCTTTTTTCCCCTTTTCCTCCAACCATTTATACCATCTCTCCCAGACTAGTTAGTATTCTGTTTCGTCTTTTTCTTGTATCTCCTTCGTAAGCTGATCCATTTCTGCACACTACATAATTTTTCTAATCACATTGTCTTCTGATGGTATATTATTATTTTTCCAGTTGTGGGTGTAAACTATTCATGCTGCTGTAATTATGTGAATGATTAAATTTCATATTTCTTTTTCATATGACCTTGAAATTATTCCCAGTAAGAAAGTTTCTGGCCTCCTTTCTATGTGTTGATTTATAATTTCTTCTATTTGTGTTTTAATTTTTTGCCAGTAATGTTTTGCCTTATGACAAGACCACCACATGTGATAATAAGTTCCTTTTTGGTGTTTACATTTCCAACATAGTGGTATATTGTGGACAAAGAACTTTAATGTTGTTCCTGGGATCAGCCACTTTCCACTTTAGGAGCCACAGCCTACACAACTTCTCCTATCATTACTGGGACCCATTATGGCTTTTATTTTCAACATTCTCTCCAGTTCCTCCTTTAGATCTTGGTACCAGCTTTCCATCCTCCTTCTTCCTGATGTTGTCTGTCACTTGGCACCATTACATCTATCACCACCACTGTCTTCTGGTTCTTGTCTACTGCCTGACTGGTTGATTGGCTAGAACCTGCTTATCTGTCTGGATTTGTAGTCCCTGTCAAGCTCAAAGCACACTTATGCTGTTGCAATCATTATTGCTTTTCGACTTCCTAACAAAAAACAAAACAAAACAAAAAAACAGGGAGGGAAGGGTAAGAAGGAATTCAGGCTCTAAATTTCAAGGAGAAGAGCCTTGTGAAATTCAAGGACACATTTGCATGTGTTAGCCAAACCCAGAGATTCTTTCTCATAACAATACAATAACACTCAATTGGACAACGTGCCCTGCACTAATAGGGGGGAGTGTTGTGGCCCACCTGTGGCTAGCAGAGCTGGTAGCAGAGTCAGACAATGAGGAGATTGGGGAGGAACTTGGGCCACTCCTGGGGGCTGGGGAAAGCTCGGACAAGGGCTCTGCATCGGAGGCAGAGAAGGAGGTAGACAGCAGTGAGGCAGAAGAACAGCTGGAGCTCGTTCCCAGTGCGTGCATGCGCAGAGCTGCCAGAAGACAAGAACAACTCAGAAAGCAGCGTCGACTCGTGAGTAAAAGTCACACCTTGGAGGTGATTGACCTCTCCCATAGGAAATAAAAGAGGAGCGAACAGGGAGTTGGCTTTTGCAGGAAACAATCCGTTCATTCCGTGACTCTGGGAGACTCTGTGCCAGGTTTTGCTTTGTACTGCAGTTGGAAACAAGTTACGTGACAGCTTGCCAAACGAAATAAGGTGTGTTGAGAAATTTCCTTTGAAAAACTGTTTGGACAAACTTTGCTGATGGTGAATGAACGTAATTCACAGTTCATGTAAATAAAAGAGGTTTTGACAGTAATTCCTGCCTCCTGCTTATTAAGGGAGCCTAGGTCAGAACAGGGAAGGGGAATTTAATGTTGTACTATGTGGGCTTGCACAGGAATTAGGTAGAGCTAGTTTTACCTTCAATAGTGCTTAAATGATGTACTCAATAAAGTTTTGCACTGGGACATTATCAGGTCTCAAGGGGGCTTGCTTTTGTTAGGATCATCAGTTGGGATGTTGACAGTCCCCCAGGATCTTCTCTTTCTTATTTTTGACAACCTTCTGTGGAAGCTCTCTAACTGGGCTTGAGGGGCAGCTCTTTGAATTCTTTACTTAAGGTCCATGTCATTGGGTCTTTCTGTAACTTTAATGTAAAAGTTCTGCTAGCTGATATCACTGAAGGCACTTAATGATCCACTCAATGGGTCCTTAACTATATATGTAACCAGTTGAGTGTCTCTGAGTGTGATATAAAATAAATGTAGTTGTTAGTGATGATGTTGATGTTGATGTTGATGTTGAGGATGATGATGATGATATAAAAGTAATGAAGACTGAGATTTGTGGATAAAATGCCCATCTAAATTGGAAACCAAAGCCTTTGAAGATATATGTCACAAAGTAACATTTATTGGTATGCATAAATACAGAGATCACTGGTCTTTTGGACAAAATAATGAAAAACAGTCTCCCTTTTCTTTCCATGTTTTCTGTCAACCATATCATATATAGGCTCTCATGCATGACATTAGCTCTTCATATTTGTACAATTTTCATACCAGATTCACAGAATTTCTCAACAGTTGACTTTCCAATTATTTTGCAATTGCTTGACATTCTTCTTTTCTTCAACAGCTGCAGAAAATCTAGAATAAATATCACAAAGATATATTTTTTTTAATTATTATTATCACAAGTGTCCTCATGCATTTTTTTTAATGCTATCAGATTAGCTTTGCTGTCGTCTTGGGCTAATTAGCAAGCTAGGGGTTTTTTTAGTAGATAGATGTCATCCAACTTACAGAAAAGCTATTTTTGAGCTTTTCTTCTGATATTAGCATTTGCATTATGGATTCAGTAGAGATAATGAAGTAACCTGAGTACAAATCAGGTGAATGATCTGACAAGTTTGTCACTGCACAGTTGGAAGGATGCTGTTATGATGGAAAGTTCAGCTGCTGAAATAATGAGGTGATATTTGATGGAACTACAAGAGGAATGGGACTTCCTCAAATTCTTGAGGAAGTCATGCCGTTGTAATAACAGGACCAAAAGGATATGGCTTAGTTTATTCATGTGAAGCTTTTATTTGCAAGTTAAAGAACATTTCCTGTTTTTCAATCTTTGAAAACAATGGGTTAGGAATTATTATTATTATTATTATTATTATTATTATTATTATTAAAATTAAAATTAAAATTAAAATTTATATTGCCGCTGATTTCCCCATGGCGACTCAAGACGGCTTACAGAATATAAAAACCACATTTAAAAACAGTAAAACTAATAAAAAATCAAATAAATCAATGTAATAAAATCACATTATAACCCCACTTCATGCCCCAGTGACAGCCGATCACACAAGCCATTTAATGGACTCCATCCTGCTCTGGGTTCCCCAGGCCCGCTGGAAGAACCAGATCTTCCTCCTGGAGGCGGTATGGGTCTGGATGGGTAGAAACAGGCTCAGACTCAACCCCTCCAAGACTGAGTGGCTGTGGATGCCGGCATCTCCTGATCTAGTTGCCCCATCACTTCAGATGGGAGGGGAGTCGCTGACTTCCTCTGGACGGGTTTGTAATCTTGGTGTCCTCCTTGATTCTCGGCTGTCCTTGGTGGATCATCTGATGGCCGTGACAAGGGGGGCTTTTGCACAGGTTCACCTGATGCGCCAGTTACGCCCTTTCCTAGACAGGGATGCCCTCCGTACAGTCACTCATGTTCTCATTATTTCTCGGCCGGATTACTGCAATGCCCTCTACATGGGGCTGCCCTTGGGGTGCACCCAGAGGCTCCAGCTGGTCCAGAATGCAGCGCATGGGTTGTTACGGGAACTTCCCATTACTCCCATGTGACACCTCTCCTGCGTGAGCTGCACTGGCTGCCGGTTGTTCTTCGGATCTCCTTCAAGGTGCTGGTTCTTACCTTTAAAGCCCTACATGGCATGGGCCCGGGGTACTTGCAGGGCCACCTCCTACCAGCCTCCCACCACCCTGTGCAGTCACATAGGGCTGCCCTCCTCCGAGTACCATCGGCCAGACAATGTCGTCTGGTGGCCCCCAGGATGAGGGTGTTCTCAGCGGCCACACCGACCCTCTGGAATGAATTACCCATCGGGCTCCAGACGGCCCCTGACCTCCGCACTTTCCGCACCGACCTGAAAACATGGCTGTTTCAGCAATTTCCCTGATCTGCTATGAGATTTTATTCTGTTTGGGGTTTTATATTGGCTGTTTTTAGGATTTTTATTGTTATATGTTTTTAATTCTGTGCACCGCCCCGAGTCCTACAGGAGAAGGGTGGCATATAAATTTAATAAAAATAAATAAATAAATAAATCTTCAGCACCTTTCAGAAGAGTATTAGAGTGGGGGCCATTCTAATCTCTGGGGAAATGAAGTTCCAGAGAGAGGGAGCCACCACGGAGAAGGCCCTTCTTCTGGGTCCCACCAGGTGTATCTCCCTCAGGGATGGGACCTGCAGCATTCCCTGCCTCCCCACTCTGATGGGTTGGGTAGTTGTGACCAGCAAGAGACAATCCCTCAGATAACCTGGTCCCAAGCCATGAAGGCCTTTAAAGGTGACAACCAGCACCATTTCTATTGCCAGCAGTAATAATGGAAAGGTGGAGAGGGTGAAATAAGAAAACTGATAATTGTGGATAGAAGTCTACTGAAGATACAATGATGATGATGTTATCTGTTCAGTCAAGTCTGATGCTTGTGATTTTATGGGCCAAGTCTCTCCACATTTTCCAATCTTGCACTCTTTCTCTGAGATTTCTATGCTCTGGCTGGTGTTAGCTTTGATAGTATCCAGCTACCATATTCTTTGATGGCCTAGTTTCCTTTTACCACTAACTCTTCCAAACATAACGGCTTTCTTTCTCCAATGAATTCCCCCACATGACATGGCCAAAGTAAGTGAGACAGAATTTTTTGCCTTCTAGTGACATGTCTGGTGTTATGCACTCCAGTATTTTGCTTCTTAATCACCTTTGCTGTCCAAGGGATATGCAGTAGCCTTCTCCAGCATCACAGTTGGAAAAATTGAAATTAGTCAGAAAAGCTTGTTGAGCCACTAAAACAAACCCTTCAGTTTCTTTCTTTAACCAGCTCCATGTGGCATTTTTATTGGCATTTCCTTCTATCTTTTTCAAGGATGGATCGTCCATTGTCTTGTTCTTCCAATTAACAAATTGATTTTAGATTGTTTCTTTTCTATACTTGCCCTTCACCTTTGTTGTTTTCAAAAGCTTTCCTCAATTGACTTCTTGCAGTAAGAATTCTTTATTTTTCTTAATATAATCATTCAAGCCATTCCTCAGCAGTTTCTTTCACCTGTAGGAATCTTCTGCCTGTTTGGTTCACGGATAATACAACCAATCAGTATCACTTTTTGAGTGTATAGTAGAGCATGGTATATTATGATTAGTTTTCTTGTTTTCCTATCCTAGTTATCAAGCTCCATCTGAGTCCAGTCAAATATTTCTTTTGTTTATCATATAACAGTGATAAACCCCATAGTGATTATTTTGATTACACTTCCACCATTTAGCTCTGATTTCAAAAAATTGTTCAACTTCAATATATTTAATGTTGCATATACTAACGGCAGCAAGACTGGTCTTCGTGCAAAATTGAAAAAGTAAAGAAACCTGCCCCCCCAAAAAGAGATAATAAATAAGATACTGACTTGCGCAGAAATGGAGAGGCTGACTCTAGAACTCAAAGACAAGGGTGAAATGGAATATCATGAAATCTGGAATAAAATGTATCAATGGTTGGTGTGGAGGAGGAATGTCGGGATAAAGAAATATTGATAAATCGAGAGTTGGAAAATTATTATGTTAGTATTATGTGATAGGTAGGAATTGTATTGGTATTGAAAGTAATTTTCACAGACGAAGAGATTTGTGTGTCTGAATTTTGATAGACTGTACATATTTATATATTGAATATGAATTGTATTTGTTGTAAGGTAAAACTTGATGGAAATGTTTGAACCAGAAAAGTCGCACTATGTCCAATGTTTTTAATTGTATATTTTTAAAAAACTTTTTAAAAAATTGTTCAACTTGTTTAATACATTTGGTCAAAGTACTTTTTTGTCTCCATTCTGCAATAAATTGAAAGCTCCCAAGTATTTTTAGATTTCTTTTCGTATTAATGCCTTACATCAAATCTCTATTATCAAATTGCATTTCATCATCTTTGCTGTGGGAAGGAGAGGTGGGTGTCTTTGGGTTTTCAATTGTGGCTTTTTATTGCTCGACATCACTGGCTTCCCAATTTTCTTTGGAAATCTGGCAGGTCTGTTGCCTTGAATGACTAGCAGAAGCCCAGAAAATTTTATGCTACTTGGACATAAAAAAACTACATATAGATATCAGACACCAGTGTGCCATTTTTCATTTCAGCCAAAAATCAACATCAATTTTTTTTTCTATACATATTATTATTGTAAAGAATGGGAAAGCAAGTCAGTAAATAATACGAGGAAGAAAAGATTGTCTGTATGTTTTCTGAGCTGTCCCAACTCCACATTTAAAGTACTCTGTATCTTTTCTTTTTCCATGCTCCTCTTTTGCAATACAACTAATTTTTTAAAAAATCAGTTTTTGAAAGAACTTCAAATACTTCAGCTGCTGAAGCCTCTCCTGTCTTTTTTATTTTCGTTTTCTCTGGGCCCCCTTTTTCTTTATATGTAAATGCTCATTCCTACTTTAAAAAGTATCTCTAAGTCAAATAGTCTTCAACTTCGTATGCTTTCTACTTGTTAACTCAGATTCCTTCTTTCTTTCTGTTAATTTTCAGGTGGTATTCAAACTGTCATTTCAGGGGAATATGAAGGGTGGTGTTTACAAAATGTTTCTGAACCCAAGAAAATTATAGATTAATATTAGTTCCTCTGCAATTCCCTATCTATTACAGGAGACAGTTCAGGTCTTTTAATAAGGCTTCAACTCGACATGTGTCTCTTTCCCTCCCTCTGCTTGTTTTTACAGTGGTAGTTTTTAATAAGTGCCTTTAAGAATGATGTATGAAAGATTAAAGGGAAAAGTTTGCCTTTTGTGCAGCCAGTATTTTTCTTCCTTTGTTTTTGAGACCATAGTTGGCTCAGGTCTCATTCCTTTGAAGAAATAAAAGTTTAAGTAAATGTTTTAGGCACGCAGCTACAATAAATTGGAAATAAATCATAAAGATTTCCCTTTACAGAAATGTTCCTGCCAATCAAAGTAGGCATTTTGTTTGAACATTTAAACATGAGAAAATTGTATTGAAGTAACTGAAGGTACAAAGCAAGTCTGGTGTATGAAGCATCTGTAAAAAGTTCATGTAGCCACATCATCATTAAATTTAGGGATTTATATATTTGTTTGTAACACTATATACTTTCTTTTCTTTAAAATCTCAAAGTGGCTTACCTGGGATTCTCTTCTCATTTTATGCCTTCAAGAGCAACTCTATAGAAAAATGCCTATTGAGAGGCAATTATTGATCCTAGATCAACTTTGTTATTGAGTGCTAACTAGACTCAATCTCTCTCCAATCCAACGAGTATACCAGTATATGCTGGCTTAATATATCTTACATCCTGGTTTTTTAGTCTTACTAATCTTTGCAAAGTTTTGTATCCAAGATTTTGTGTTCCACTGGAAAGCATTGTAAAATAATTATCCCTCAATGATGTCATTCTGGTGGGCTTTTGGAATTCAACAGGAAGATTGAAGGTTGATTACAGAGTGTTACATGATAGATTGAGGTTCTAGATTTCAAACAAGGATATACTAAGCTGTGTCTTTTCTGGAAAATAAACCTGAGATCTTCTAAAGAAGGACTAGGGGAGACATGATAGCAATGTTCCAATATCTCAGGGGCTGCCACAAAGAAGAGGAGTCAAACTATTCTCCAAAGCACCTGAGGGTAGGACAAGAAGCAATGGGTGGAAGAAATAATGATAGCATGGGGGAAAAATTTTGGTCATGGGATTGATCTAGAGAAATGGCAAAAATTGTGGTTGCAAAATTATAAAATGACAATGTCTACAGCATATAAGGAGAATTAGTATAAGATATTTCACAGGTGGCATTTACGCCCAACGAGAATAGCCACAATGTTTAAGAACAAATCAGAGAAATTTTGGAAATGTCATCAGACTCCAGGATCATATTACCATATGTGGTGGACATGTGCAGAAGCTATAAGATATTGAACTAAAATCCACACATGGTTAGAAAAAATGACAAAGAAACACATTGACTTTAAACCAGAGATATTTTTATTAGGGATTTTACCAGAAATGTATAACAAAAAACTGAGATATTTAATTGTGAATGTTTTAACAGCGGCTAGAATTGTTTTTGCTAAAAATTGGAAAGGCGAGAAGATATCTACTGATGATGAAGTTATTAAGAAAATTATGGACTGTGCTGAAATGACTAAATTGACATTTGAAATTAGAGAACAGGAAGATAAACAATATTATTTGATTTGGGATTTGTTTTACCCATGGCTAGATAATAAAGCATTGAGATGAAATATGAAATTAATGTAATGATAAAATAACATGAAGTGTTTTCTTATGTTAAATAATGGTTAAATGAGTATAATAACATAAAGGGATATATAAAACTGTTAAATAAAAGAAATTAAATAATTGGTAATTTTGGATATGGGATCGTGCACAAAAGAATTTTAACCGATCGACACACTGTCTGTGATTGTATTTGAATGATTGTGGTTTTATGTTTTGTTTTTGTTTTAAATAAAAAAAAAATTCAAGAAAAAAAAAGAAGAAGCAATGGGTGAAAACTAATCAAGGAGAGAAGCAACTAAGAAGAAATTTCCTGACAGTTAGAACAATTAACCAGTGGAACAACTTGCCTCCAGAAGTTGTGAATGCTCCAACACTGGAAGTTTTAAGAAGATGTTGGATAACAATTTGTTTGAAGTGGTGTAGGGTTTCCTACCTAAGCAGGGGGTTGGACTAGAAGACCTCCAAGGTCCCTTCCAACTCTGTTATTCTATTCTAAATACAAAGCTTCAACTCTGCTTCAAAGCTATGGGCATTATTTATCAAAATTAATGATCTCAAATAGTATCCACAAATTTTCTGAGCATGTACCTATATTTATTTTAAAACTGGGACATATATCACCCAAACTTTTTTGATTCAAGGAAATAGTAAGAATGCTCCTTTGCTTGGTTTTCATCATAGTTTTAAAGCACATTATTTAACATGTTTAATTTGTTACTTTTTTTTTTTTTAGTAAGATACATGTTTGTTGCTATCTGGTATGGCACTTTTTATGCCAGAATTATGATTTCACATGTGTTGAAATAGATTTCCAGGAAGGTAAGTTTCAGCATTGTACCAAAATGTAGTATGTTAATGGAACAACCTCTGGATGTCATGGTTACATCATGAAACATTCTTGTGGGTCTGTTCTGAACTGGGAATGGGACAAGTTGCCACAGCCAACCCGCTGCAGCCAACTCATCATGGCCAACCTACTGCAGCCAACTCATCATGGCCAACTCACTGCGGGACAACA
This sequence comes from Pantherophis guttatus, assembly GCF_059756535.1. NCBI lineage: Eukaryota > Metazoa > Chordata > Lepidosauria > Squamata > Colubridae > Pantherophis > Pantherophis guttatus. The sequence goes on along the minus strand of NC_142067.1, from coordinate 114,935,384 downwards.
ATTTAACAGTTCCATTTAATTATTTAAAATAAATAAAACTTATTTTAATTTTTGCCACTCACATTTCATTCTGTCCCTCCTTCTGCATCCTTTCTTTAATGAGTCTGTTCCACCATTTCTTTGGTATTAATGTAACTCTTATCCCTCAGTGAGTTCTCCCATGGTAAGTTGTCCTGCAGCAAGTTGGCCATGGCAAGTTGGCTGGGGCAAGTTGGCCATGGTAAGTTGATGTGGCGAATTGTCATAGACACTTTGGAACTGGTATTTTCACATGAGCAGCAATGTGGTGGTCTAGACTTTGGACATGATTTCCATTATCTCATTATTATGGTCATTTGGAGATTTCATGACAGAAATTCCCTCAACACTGTCAAACTATTTACTAAGTCTGCACTACTATTAATCTTCTCATCGTTCTGATCACCCATCTCCTCCCACTTATGACTGTATAACTGTAACCTTGTTGCTGGTATCCTTATGATATATATTGACTGTTTCCTAATATGATTTGACTGCTTATTTGTACCCTATGACTATCATTAAGTGTTGTACCTATCATTTTTGATGAACGTACCTTTTCTTTTATGTACACTGAGAGCATATGCACCAAGATAAATTCCTTCTGTGTCCAGTCACACTTGGCCAATAAAATTCTGTTCTGTTCTGTTCTGTTCTGTTCTGTTCTGTTCTGTTCTATTCTATTCTATTCTATTCTATTCTATTCTATTCTATTCTATTCTATTCTATTCTATTCTATTCATTGGCAATGCTTCTTTTCCATTGCACAGGTCATGAATTATTTGACTGGTTCACCCTCTGGAACTGGCTGCATCCAATAGTTACTGAGTAATGAACTCAGACAGACAATAATAATGTACTTGCAGCAAGATTCATTACCAATCTTATCTTATGGCAAAAAAGCAAGGAAAAAAGTTGTTTCTCTCAAAAATGGAATTCGCTCTTATTTTTAGCTTTGCTTAGTTTTTAACCTTCAATTACAGATTTCTTTTTCCTTTGAAATAATCTGAAGCAAAATAAAGCCCTGAAACCCAAATTAACTGAAGGATAACATTGCAGTGATTTACTTGAAATGAAACTAATCAACAAATAAGCATGCGATAAATAAACACTATCATGTCTCAAAATTAGTTCATTTTTTGAGCAGATACAAGAACATCATACTTTTTGAAGAAGAAGAAGAAGAAGAAGAAGAAGAAGAAGAAGAAGAAGAAGAAGAAGAAGAAGAAGAAGAAGAAGAAGAAGAAGAAGAAGAAGAAGAAGAAGAAGAGAAAGAGGAGGAGAATTTTATTGGCCAAGTGAAATTGGACACATAAGGAATTTGTCTTGGTGCATATGCTCTCAGTGTACGTAAAAGAAAAGATACATTCTTCAAGAATCATAAGGTACAACACTTAATGATAGTCATAGGATAGAAATAAGCAATCAAATCATATTAGGAAACAGTCAATATAAATCGTAAGGATACAAGCAACAAGGTTACAGTCATACAGTCATAAGTGGAAGGAGATGGGTGATGGGAACGATGAGAAGATTAATAGGAGCAGATTTAGTAAATAGTTTGACAGTGTTGAGGGAATTATTTGTTTAGCAGAGTGATGGCATTTGGGAAAAAAAAAACTGTCCTTGTGTTTAGTTGTTCTGGTGTGCAGTGCTCTATAGCATCGTTTTGAATGTAGGACTTGAAATAGTTTATGTCCAGGATGTGAGGGGTCTGTAAATATTTTCACAGCCCTCTTTTTGACTCCTGCAGTATACAGGTCTCAATGGAAGGCAAGTTGGTAGCAATTGTTTTTTCTGCTTTTTTATTTATAATACTTTTTTTTATTTCTGTAACTTAAAAAGAAATCACTGCACTTATCCCTTGGGGCAGAGGGGGGTGGACCCTTCCTTAAATTAATCTTGTGCAACAAATTTATCAGCTCAGCAAAAAAAAAAAAAGAAATAAAAGATGGAGCACCTGTTTAAATCCTGGTGTGCCTCCAAGATTAAAGGTTTCACAAGGGAGAAATATGTGATCATAGAATGAGACCTCTTGTCTAAATAAGGAGATAATGAGAGAAGAGCTGTTGACTGAGTACGGGGTGGAAGCTATGTGAGGTCAAAAGAGCACGTTGCAACTGCTAGAGTGGAGACATCTTGATTGCTGGCATCTAATTTGTGCAGGCCTAATTTGTGCAGTATCGAAGGCACCGTAATTCAGGGAAAGTGAGTGGAGGTGTGAATTACATTGGTGTGATTTATGGAATTTGCACACAGTTGACCTACTAGTACATGCTAGGTTTTGCAATAAATATGATCCCCTTTCATTTGGGATTCCAACGCATTGCATTCCTTTCAAACATAACCAAGGAGAGGAGAATCTTTCATTTGTTAGCTATGCCTTGTGGTAAGAAAAGAAATTAAAAAGTAGAGAACTTTTTTAAAAAAAGAATACAAATGAAAGAATAAAAGAAACTACTGTTTTCTTCTCCTTAGTCAAAATGTATCGATTTAATGTGGATAATTTTTTTTAAAAAAAATCTCTTTCTAAAATCATTAAAAGACAAAGAAGCATAACGATGCGGGGGAAAAGAGGAAATAATGTTGCAGAAGGTTTTATTTTGATATGCTTTATGGTTTATCTTGAAAAATGTGCCTTGCCTCTTTTCGCTTTATTAGCAGTCTTCAAATTAAAATCTGTGTCAAAAATGTCAAGACAGTACATACGAGTATAAATTAATAAACTCGATAAATGTTGTAGAATTTCTCAGAGAACAAGGGATTAAACATTTTTAAAGCAAATCTTATTTTTTTTTAAAAAAAAAATCCTTGTAATGAATTTTCCTTTGTTCCCAAGCATGTGAATAAGAGATTAATGAATATTTTACAAAGCAGCTACAAAAATATTTTTTCTCAGCTATCTGCAGTACAAAGTCATCTTTATTTATTTATTTTCTTTATTATGTAGATGAATGCTTCTTCCTTTACCCATTTCAAAGCAGATTTGGTGAACATAGTACTTTACTTAATTTGAGTAGTTTACTTGCATATTTATGCACATATAAAGTTGGGCTTGCAATTTTTATACTCTTAGTATTCACGTGCTATAATAACTATTTAAAAAGGCATACTGCAAACACACACATATACCCACACCCACAAATGCACACTTGCATATTTCAGGTTTGGGTTGCTGTTGTACCGTACAGTATGGCCTCAATAAATCACTTTTAAGGTCGCATTTCTTTTATCTCCACCTTTACATTTGCTTGTTCAAGGATTGTTTCCAGACAACATTTCAAAGAGTCTCTTGTGGAAAAATAAATAAATAAATTAGGTATCAGGGGTTTTTTTGGGTTTTTTAAAATGTTAATGGGATATGTATCTTCCTTTTGTGCAGTTCACCTTATTTATATGGTATTTGTGAAATAATGGTACAGTTCTATATCAGACCAGATGAAATAGAAATAAATTGGGGAAAAATGTTCCATAGCATAACAAAGTACACACACACAAATAAACCCCCCAAAAAACCTGAACCTTCATTTCATCAAGTTCCTATAGAAAATTAGGAATGGTTGTTATAAGAGGAATGGACCTATGGGATGATTAATCAATGTTATATTTTAGTTTGTGTTATTAAAGTTCTGACGCATAAACATGTAAAGGTAAAGGTAAAGGTTCCCCTCACACATATGTGCTAGTCATTCCCGACTCCAGGGGATGGTGCTCATCTCCGTTTCAAAGCCGAAGAGCCAGCGCTGTCTGAAGACGTCTCCATGGTCATGTGGCCGGCATGACTAAATGCCAAAGGCGCACGCAACACTGTTACCTTCCCACCAAAGGCGGTCCCTATTTTTCTACTTGCATTTTTTATGTGCTTTTGAACTGCTAAGTTGGCAGAAGGTGGGACAAGTAACGGGCACTCACCCCATTACGCGGCACTAGGGATTTCGAACCGCTGAACTGCCGACCTTTTGATCGACAAGCTCAACGTCTTAGCCGTTGAGCCCCACATGGAGCCACCGTGTCCCACATAAACATGTAGCAACAAATAATACATATTATGCATGTGTCCCAATGCCATTCTGAATTTAGCTGTTATTGAAAAGTAGTAGCACTTATATATATATATATATCAGTCAAAATTTGAAATATCCTCCTACAGTTTTAGGTTTGTTGAAGGAGTCCCAAATGATCTTCATGACTGAATCATTGCCCTTGGAAGTAATGCAAGCTGCTTCGTTTGTTGGAACAACTTGTCCCATCTGGTTGGGCCATGGACTGAGGAAAAGTAGAACTTTTCTTTAATCCATCATGGAAAATGCATGCATGTATTGGCGCAAGCATGCACTCAGACACCCATTTTGGTGTCCATACAGTATGTGCGCATGTGGCGGATAATTATATAAATTAATTAGCTGAATAAAGAGGAAAGATATCCAATCATATCAAGATTTTTTCCGATTGCATTGTTGTTTGATCATTACTGCAGCATTCCTATGCGCCCTGGTAGCACAGTGGTTTAAGTGAAGTATTGCAGGCAAACTCTGCCCACAGTTTGAAGTTTGATCCAGGTTGACTTAATCTTCCATCCTTTTAAAATGAGGATCCAGATTGTTGGGGGAAATATGCAAATAATGTTTCTACATTGTAAACTGTCCAAAGTATGCCCTAAAGTGTTATAGGAGTAATATAAGCCTACATGCCAATGCTAATCCTGACATGTCTGATAATCCTTGGCTGGGTCACCTTTAGTGAACTACAACCCTGCAATTCCTAGCCCGACACACAAACGTATTTGTAGAAGCAAAATGGCCAGAGACAGGTTATCTATGAGGGAAAGGAAGGGGGAAAAAACCCACAACCACATTATTTTCTTTATGTGTAGCATGGGTAACCATGATCTTCAATCCTGTGGAGACCATCTTGAATTTGGACTCTCCTCCTGCAGATACTCCTGAAAAGAAGGCAAGATTGATACTCCTTGGCAGGAGAAGAGATGAGAAGAAGAGAAACACAAGGAGAAAGGAGAAAACTGGGAAAGAAAGACACTGAAAGTTAGGTAATGCAAACTAAATAAAGCAATTAGTATTCAGTTAGATACATCTCTGCACTATTTCTAGGGACGTTTGTGTAACTTCCCAATTTTAATTGATTTCTTAGGTCAGATTTGACTACTCACCCATAGTAAATCCTGTGCAGACAAGTGCCTAAATAAGTCCCTCCAGAGTAACAAGAAGGAAAAGGAAAGATCCACTAGAACTATTAGAGTATACTATCATGAAAGGTATAAAGGATTGGCATTCAAAAAAGTCAGTTAACTTATCTAGAGGAGTCCCAAAGGTGCTTCTTCAGGAAGCAGCTGGACTTCCTTGCTTCTTCTTTGAAGGTGTTTCACTTCTCATCTAAGGCGCTTCTTCAGCTCTGACTGGGGATGTATGATGGGGACTGGAAGGATTTATGTTCCTTGCAGTGTCAGCCCTGGAGCTGCAGAGAGCTGGTCATTTGCATCTTCAGCTCTGGAGCTGAAGAAGTTTCTTGGATGAGAAGAAAAAGCAAGAAAGTCCAGTTGCCTCCTGAAAAAGCACATTTGGGACAACCATGATCTGGATGACTGAGACTCTCTACAGACATTTAGCTACACAATTTGGGATGAACACCCTTTGAGTGGTTTAGGAGTATGAATGGATTTCCAGAAAAATTGCAGACTACAGGAACCATTAGCACTATTCAGGTGACCCTGAGGACACAGATAAACCTCCAAATGCTTCAACAATCCTCAAAAAGGATGCAAATGACCAGCTGTCTGCAAGGGATATAAATTCTTCCATGCCCCACCACCCAGTCAGACCTGAAGAAGCTTCTTGGATGAGAAGTGAAACGCCTTCAAAGAAAAAGCAAGAAAGTCCAGTTGCCTCCTGAAAAAAGCACCTTTAGGACAACCATGACATGGATGACATGACATGGATGGCTGAGAATCTCTACAGACTTATATCTAGGTGAGGTTTATCATCCTAAGCAAAAAATACTGCGGGATAGTTTGCTGATTAATGGCTTTTTCATAGATATAGTCCAAAATCTTGAGGAGAGGAGAGGACGGGAGGGGAGGGGAGGGGAGGGGAGGGAGAGAGTTGGGAGAGGTTTTTAATCTCTTCTCAAGTAGGAGAACCTATACCATTTCAGGTAAATGGCTGTCCAATCTTTTCTTTAAAACGTCCAATGATAGAGCACCCACAACTTTTGAAGGCAAGCCATTCTGCCTGTTAATTTTTCTAAATGTCAGGAAAGTTCTCCTTATTTCTAGGTAGGCTCCCTTCTTGGTTAGTTCCATCCATTGCTTATTGTTGTGCCTTCAGGTGCTTTGGATAATATGTTGTCCCGCCCTCTTGTAGCAGCCCCATAATTATTGGAACATCACCCCTAGTCCTTCTTTTCATTAAAGTAGACATGCTTAATGTCTAAAAATATATATATTTTTAAATGTTTTAATATTTGTATTCTATGTTTTTTATCTTGGCTGTACACCGCCCTGAGTCCTCAGGGAGAAGGGCGGTATATAAATTGGAAATTAAATTAAATTAAATTAAATTAATTCTCTCTCTCCCTCTCCCTCTCTCCCTCCCTCTCTCTCTCTCCCTCCCTCCCTCATTTCCTCATTTCAAGCATGTGGTTATTGACATGCCAATGTCGATAGTGCCTAAATTTTGGACATTCAACTTAGAAATGGTAACAAGCTGTCCTATTCAATAAGCATGAAAGAGAAAAAGGTTCCTCTCTGCAACTTTATGCTGTCACCCTTTTAAGTTAATAATGTAAGTGCCAAGCTGAATGAGTCCACAATGTGAATTAAAGGAAATTAGGGGAAATTGCAGGGTTTGTCAAGGCTGTCTGAGATGGAGGACATAAAGTGCTGCAAATCATGCGCTGGACAATGGAAAAATAAACAGCTGATTTTTTTTAAAAAAAAAAGACTTAGAAATATCTTTCACTGGCAGACAATTGTATATGCCAAATAACTTCCTAGCACATTGTAGTCAACAATATACAATTGTGATTTGCTTTTAAAAAAAAACATTTACATATATTTGCAAAACAATGAAAAACTGCCAGTGAGAAACAGCATTTGTTCAGGATTCAGTAAGAACATTTGTTCAGGATTTCTTTGTGTTTAACAGCTTTATTTTTTTACTGCCGTAGTCACAAGCATTATTTTTTGAACAACATTTTCTCTCATGCATAGGAGAGGTGATATTCTAATTTAGTTAGGAGCACTTCCAGGCATCCAAGTCCTTTAATTTCACTACTAAAATAAAGTAGGACCGAAATGCGCAATTCCTCCCATTTTACTTATAGAGACATAATAAGCACTTCTATACTGCAAGTTGCCAGCAATTACCCTGGCTGAGAGCCAATCAGAAGGTGTCTTTCCAGAATAATAGGAAACAACAACAACACAGAGAAATCTCAGCCAATCACTGCTCAGCTAGTATACTGAATATTGAAAAGTAAGCCCTGTATCTCCTAAAGTAAGGTAAAGGTTCCCCTCTCATATGTGTTAGTTGTTCCCGACTCCAGGGGGCAGTGCTCATCTCCGTTTCAAAGCCAAAGAGCCAGCACTGTCTGAAGAGGTCTCCGTGGTCATGTGGCTGGCATGACTAAATGCCAAAGGCGCACAGAACGATGTTACCTTCCCACCAAAGGTGGTCCCTATTTTTCTACTTGCCTTTTTTATGTGCTTTCGAACTGCTAGGTTGGCAGAACCTGGGACAAGTAACGGGAGCTCACCCCTTTACGTGGCACTAGGGGTTCGAACCGCTGAACTGCCGACCTTTCCATCGACAAGCTCAGAGTCTTAGCCACTGAGCCACCATGTGATGGTAGTCATCTCCTACCAAGTCTTAACTACCTTTCCAACATGATCATCTTTTATTTTCATCCGTTTGCCATAGGCCATATACTAAAATACACTATGGAAATTAAGGAAGGAAGGAAGGATTCCTGCTTCTTTTTTTCACCTTCAGGCAACATTTAAAAAAAAAAAAATCAAGGAAACCAGTAGATCAGTAGAAGGATGAAGGATGAAGTGAAATGGAAGTCTTCTTTCCTTGAATTTTTTTAAAACTTAAGTTTGAAGCTTAATTTGGAGTGATCTTTTCCTTACTGCTTATAACATTATTCAGAAGAAAACTAGATGTTCCAGAGAAACATTCAAGTACATCAATATGGCTTTAATTGGGAAGAAGGTATGAAAGACTTTTTTTATTATGTCTCTTTCTTCAAATTACATTGCAATAGAGCAAATGTACAACATTTCGGACTGTACTGAACTGTTTAAAACTTAGCATAATGCATAGTACAAAATTAACCTACTATGTTTCAATAACTTGATGAATCTTATTTCAGTTCAAGCCTTTTGTAATCAAAAGGAAGGGCTCAGTAATTTACAGAGTGAAGACTTTTGAAGCAATCTTGTGTCTAATGTCTATGGCTCAAGTTTCATCACAATTCTTTTCTTCCTTCCCTCCTTCCTTCTTCCCTCCCTTCCTCCCTCCCTCCCTCCCTTGTTGCTCCCTACAAAAATAAACAGATTCATTTAAAATGTCAGCTCCAGGTCTTGCTGACTTCTATCATGAAAATCTGAAAAACTTTTAAATTCTGTGCAATTTGCAGTCTTTTAGTAAAATATTTTAATGCAATCTGTAAATCTTTCTATTCCAAATACACATACTATGGAATCTGCAACATGGTGATCAAGAGATTAGCTTCAGTTTTAACGACTTTCCTTTTCTAAGAAGAGGAAAAAAATTCTTTATTGATTCTATCTTCATACTTTCTACTAGAAAGGAAAAATTCTAATTCTCCTAAAAGGGAGCTGTCCAAAACCTGCAGGACAGTCGATCAGCAAAGGCGAAGTACAACATCTTACGAAGAAGGAAAATCCATGAACAAATAAATATAGTTTCTTGTAGCATTTACAGCTGAAGTATCAATTTTAATTTGTACCATAACTTTAGATTCATCAGGCTGGTGCCAAAGAATATCTGCAGTATTAAAAGAAAAATTGATCACAGGCAGTTGTTGATCTCCTAGACCAAATTCAACTCTTCATTTCATCAGCATAATTTTATGCAGAAATGTCATTTATTTTTGCTGTAGGTGCTGCTCATCTATTGCAAATTACTGAAAAACTCGATCAATAAAAGCTCGAAGGGATAGATAGGGACAAGGTATGGTGACAGATACAAAGTGGGGAATCAAAGAGAAGAAGCACCACTCAAATTATTTATTCTTTAATAACTGTTTCTCTTGTATTTATGAGAAGCTCTCTTTAAAATACTGCAAGTTGGGTGCAGAATAAATCTGGATGAATGCTTATTATGTCCTCCATTTGTTTAACTTATCTATTATCAGAAAGTCCCGTTTGGGAGGTGGAAAAAAATAAGATGTCTTGAGAAGAATTTGACAGTGAAGGAACGCCTGTACAATTCCATCCTTTGATTGGCTCTCCTTCTATATTCTCATTTAAAGTTTAAATGCTCCCAAAGTGGCACTTTAAAAGTTAATTAGATTATATTCTGTTGGCTCACCTAGATGGACTCTGTATTCATGTACATGGTAGAGAAGCATTACAGAAGACAGAAATTATTAATGTCAACTGTTCTTTACACTTCTTGAATATGAGTAGTGCATGCTGGCAGTGATTAATTCTGCAGTGCAATATGGGCCCTTCATCCAGGAAAGTAGAAAAGGTGAAATGCTACTGATTCAGACTGGTTCACCTGAACTGGTAGTAAAAAATGCTACTGGTTCGGGTAAACCAGTATTTCCGATGATCAGCTTGCCGCGCAATTTACATTTGCTGAAAGCAGGAAATCCTGCTTTCTAGCTAATCTAAATTGTGTGGCACAACTGTTCTCCCCCCCTCGCTGTTCTACTTACCTTTGAAGACTCAGAAAAGGCTTCTTAATCCTCCTTTTTCAGCGCTGCACGGTAGTGCCTGTGGTGCGCACAGCACATGCACACACGAAGCAAACCGGTAGTGAAGCGAACCAGTAGCAGACTTCAGAGCATTTCACCCCGGAAAGTAGGTTTGTTTTCATGCGGCTTTAAAGCAGGAAATTAACATTTAAGACTTTGGGAACCACATTTATGGAAACTGAAGTTCAGTATTACAGAGATCTTAGATGAAATTTAATTCAGCTGTGTTCTATTACAATGGGAAACAGTTGTGTTTGAAACATCATTTTCGCAAACATATACTGACATTTAGTGCAAAAACTTCTACACAGTCACGGTTATATAATTTGAGAAAGTATCTCCTGAGAGGTTTGGGATCTGTGTATAAAGTACCATTGACGTCACTTTCCTCTTATAATTGCTCTGTGCAAGAATAATGCTGTTTCCCATTCTTATCACACTAATGATACATTTCATCTTGGCTCACATTAGCTTTTAGTCAGTGCAAGTAGCTTGTCATATTTCTTCTTTATTATTAAATGCTTTGGAATTTAGCCCCTTTCTTTATGATGAAATGAGGCTGTTTGATGTTTTAAGTCTCACTGGGCTTTTTATGTCACTTATTCTGTTCCCTGTTTAGAATCTTGCTTGTACACTTTTCTCAGCAAGTTCAGGCTCTGTTTTTGTAATGATCTATTGTTATTGTTCGGTTGTTTGCTGAAATCCCATCATTATCTCACTTACAGTATCATCTTGTAACCAGTTCACTAGCTTGTTTTAGTTATCTGACTTTCTGAAGTTTACAGTTAATGGATGATGTTTATCGGAGTTTTATTTTTTTACGACCTTTAAACATATTTGTGCCTGTCAGTTAATTGCCTTCCCTTCTTGAATAACTTGGAGAGAGAAAAAAAAACCAGGACTTTCATATGCATTACTCCATTTATTTGAGAGCCTTGGGGTTTTTCCCCACCTCCTACGGTGACATTTAGAATCAAAAACCCAAATAGATTTCACAAATTGTGTAATATTTCCAGGTGATAGTCACTCTTTCTCATTTGTTGAGTGCTAATGTAATGGGAAAGGCAGATATAGAGGCCCACTATATAAGGAAAACTCATATCAGATGCCCCTAGCAGCTGCATGAATTTACACATTGTTTGCATAAGAGATTAAGTTCAGACTTTTTCTTTTTTTCTTTTAGATATGGCTAAGGCATCTTTTCCTGTGTATTTACCTGCTGCCCTGTCTCCATTTGTCTCACAGAAGATGGAAAATTGGGATAAAGTGCAGTACAGCAGATTTTTCTTAAAGGGTTCAATGACCTCCCTCTCATCCATTATGGGTGAAGCACTATTAGAGAGTGTTAACACAGCTTCACTGTGTATATGTGGAAGTCTGGGCCAGCAACATTAACACGGGATAAAAATCTGTTGGTTGTAGGATGACTTGAACACTTCATAATTATTTTAAGACACAGATCTTACCCTGGATAGTTTTTTTCCTGAGGATACTGCATGGAGTGATCCAGTACTCCAGGGCTGTCAAATTTAGGGCCTGCAGGCCATGGGGGTACTTAAATCTGGCCCATGGGGCTGGCCTGGAAATATCAAAGGACTGGCCCACAGTGCCTCTGCCAGCCAGTGGGGAGGGAATGGAGATTTTGCAATATCCTTCCCCCAGGAGTGGGGAGGGAATGGGGATTTTGCAGTATCCTTCCCCCAGGAGTGGGGAGTTAATGGGGATTTTGCAGTATCCTTCCCCTGGAGTGGGGTGAGAATGGGGATTTTGCAGTATCCTTCCCTGCCATGCCCACCAAACCACGTCTACCAAGCCACACCACTCCCACCAAGCCATGTCCACAGAACTGGTAGTAAACAAAATTGAATTCCACTACTGTGGCAGAGTGCTGTTGGAGGCCGAGGAGGCTGAAAACGGACCTTACGTAGCCTCCACATGGCCCGTTTTTGGCCGGCAGAGTGCTGAAGGAGGCATCCATCCCATCTCTTCTCTCCCCCTCCCCCTTAACCAGGCTGGCCTGTGGAGGAGAACTACAATGCTGATCCGGCCCTCCAAGAAATCCAGTTTGACACCCTTGCAGTACACTTTCTATGCAAAAATCATTACATAGGCAAAGTGGTTTCTCTTATGGCCTGGGAAACAAGATAATATTCAGAAGTCTTTTTGGTAAATATCTCCCTTATTCACTGGTGTATAAGAAGGAGGAAAGACACAGCACATTCTGATTCTATTATTATCGCCAATCTCAATGAAAATAGTTTTAGACTTTCTGTAGAGTTGTTTTGTTAGTCTGATCTACCTAGTGGGCCTGGAACACATACAAATACATGCCCGCACACAAACACACACACATACCCATACACAGAGAGAGGAGGGGAAAAGAGATTTTTCAGATGTCATTGTGAGGTTTTGGTGTCGTCTCAAATAAATTGCATTTCCAAACAAATAGTCTTTGATGAAATCTTTCATTTATTAAGCATGACAATCTGTCCCCGACTGCGTCGTAGCCAACACTGACTTCCTGACCCCAAACCTTCCCTTTCCGTTCCCCAATTCTCTGCGTCTCATTGCCCATCTTCCAAATCACTCTCCCCATATCTACTACTTCAGCTCCCAGGAATGTCCCCCCTCCCATCCCATCTCCTAGGGGATATTATCTTTAGGGAAAATATGTAGGTGAAAAGTCAAACGTCCTCTTGCCAGCTGCCCTCTCTTCTCCTCCTTATGTCAGCACTGGAACGAATGTAGTTTGGAGTGCTCACAGTCATCTCTCTTTCCCTCTCTCTCTAATCTCAACATCTATATACTAGCAATTGGATTTCACCAAATTGTTGACCTTTCATTATTTCAGCATGCTTTCAGTTTAAAGATTTTTTTTTAAAAAAACAACCCTCCAAAGGATTAGTATTCTTCATTTTTATAACTATTATTACTCTATCAAGCATTCATGTGGAATATCATAGGGGTGAGATTGCCAATACACGTGGGCAATAAAGTGTCACTAGACATAAACAAGATAATTTCACTAAAGAAATGAAAAAAAGAAAAGAAAAAAGAACCAACCATCACTTGCCCCAAAGATTAGCCTTAGCTGTGGGATCCTTGGTGCTCTCTGAGCTTGGCAGACATTTCATTACCAATCTAGGTAGCATCATCAGTGCTCGTAAGGAGTAAGGAGAAATGAAAGCAAGCCTATCATTTTTATGATTGGTAAAATGGGGGCAAGCTCATTTTATCAAGCTCATTTTATTTTTTATTTTATCAAGCTCAGATAGCACCGGGGACCCCACATTTATTTATTTATTTATTTATTTATTTATTTATTTATTTATTTATTTTATTAGTCATATTTCTATGCCGCCCACTCTCCGAGGACTCTGGGCAGCTTACAACAAAGACAGTATACTAAATAGCATATTGCCCCCAACAATCTGGGTCCTCATTTTACCCACCTCGGAAGGATGGAAGGCTGAGTCAACCTTGAGCCGGTGAGATTTGATCCACTGATCTGCTGAACTAGCAGTCAGCCGAAGTAGCTGCAGTACTGCACTCTAACCACTGCGCCACCTCAGCTCTTTCAACCCTGAGCCACCAATATTCTCCTCTATTGGCATTAGTCATAATCTAAGGCTAAAATGACCAGGACAAAAACCAATTTTTTTCCTTATAAGTCATTGAACCAGCAATAGAAATATTGTTTTCAAAAATTAATAAAAACACCAACCAACTCCTTTGAATGACCAGCTTAATAATATGTCTAGAAAAAGACCAGAAAAGAATGATATAACACAGAGAATGTTTTTTTTCTCTCAAATGTGATCATCTCCATTTGCATCTTTTCATCATAACTTTTCTCTTTTAGAAACGCAGTATGTATTTCCCTGCATTAGGAAATAGGAATGTAATCTACATTATGATCCCAAGACATGCAGCGAATGCATAAGCAGGAATGGGGCCATACCTACATGCACAGAGGAGTATCTAGTGGCAAGTCCCTTCGCAGATGTAATGTATTCTAATGTATGAGGTAACTTGGTTACACACAGATAAAAACTGTGATTTCTCTCATAGGGAATATTCATGTATTCCTCTCCCTTCATACTTGTTACCAGCTTATGGTCTGCAGGGAATGTAATTATCAAAAATGGCTAGGAGGCACAATCATCTTATTCCCATTGTTGAAAAGGAAGAGGGATTTGAGATTTTGTTGTACTTATTTCATGGAAGAACTGTTATTTTGAAAGACATCTCAAAGAGGGCTAAGAAAATTATAACATACATTTGTTGCTGTTGTTAATCATGAAGTCGTGTCCGACCCATCACAACCCCATGGACAATGTTCCTCCAGGACATGTTCTCTACCATCCCCTGGAGTCCATTTAAGCTCACGCTGACTGCTTCAGTGACTCCATCCAGCCACCTCACTCTCTGTCGTCCCCTTCTTCTTTTGCCCTCAATTGTTCCCAGCATTAGGCTCTTCTCCAGGGAGTCCTTCCTTCTCATTAGGTGGCCTACCTACCTACATACATATAAACATAGATACATATCTCCAACATTTACAAGAATAAAATTCTACTATCCGTCATTAGGGATGGTGAAAATTTCCAAAGCAAGAACTAAGCTTTCAAGTGTCTTAGAAACATTCCCCATTTAGAACCTAATCTCAGTGGGAAAACCATCTCATCTCAGCCAGTTTTCATAGTGAAATTATCTTGAGGCTGTATTTGTTTGACCTTGTGGGAAGCAGAATGCTAAACCAGCCTTCCCCAATCTGCTTCTTCTCAGTGAGGGAGGCCATCTGCAATGAGAATATTGGAAATAGAGTTCAAACTCATTTAGAGGGCCTTGGACTGTGTAGACAGATACAAAAGAAAATGAAGAGCCCAAGAATATGTAATAGAGTTGTATTCCATTACCTTCCAATGTTGCCGATGCTCCAGTTTTAAACTTTAGTCCTTTGTGCAACTGTCTTTGTTCCATACACATTTACAAGAAGAAGCCCACAATCTGCTTACAGACTAACAAGACACTTTTTTTTCTTCCTTTACATATTCATGTAAAATGTATACAGATAGATGAACTTGTTTTCTATTTGACGAGGCTTCATAAGCTGAATGGGAAAAGAAAAGGAAACAAGGGGGGAAATGTTGATTTTAAAACCGGAAGATGAAATGAAGGAATAAGGCAAAGATACTGTACATCCTTTATGAATATTTGGACAATTCTCTTTTTAGAAAAGCCTTATTGTTACATAACAGTGGGCATGTTTTTAATTCTTGATTAGATAAGATGCTACACTGAGGGATGGAGAAGTGGAGAAGTGATGGGAGCGTCAAGTAAGTCCAAAAATTAATAGGAATTCAACCTTTATATTGTTCTTTGAAAGACCCACACCAGAGTAATTGCTATTGCTGCAACGGGAATTACAATTTATTTTTCTTTCCTGATTGTCCCCCTCCCTCAGTCAATCTCTACCTCCTGTAGGACACAGGACGTAATATCCTTACAACCTAGATCCACATTTCCTTATTTAATGTACGAGTTCCCTGACAGCTTCCAAGACTGGCAATGTTATGATGTCTCCAATTGAGTAGGTAATTCTTTTGATTGCATTATAGGGTAAGTTGTAGATCCCAAGCTCTCAAGCATTATTCTGAGCCACAGCTTAGGTGAAACCTGGCTCAGTAGCAATACCCGTGAGAAGGTTCTTGGAGTCCTAGTAGACAATCAGTGTGTTGCAGCAGCCAAAAAAGCACAAAAAGTACAATCCTACAATACATTACCTGAGGGATACAATCAAGATCACATGAAATACTAGTATTGCTTTACAAAGCCTTAATAAGACCACACCTGGAAAACTGCATTCAGTTCTGGTCGCCACAATATAAAAAAAGATGTTGAGACTTTGAAAACAGTGCAGAGAAGAGCAACAAAGATAATTAAGAGCTTGGAGACTAAAACATATGATGAATGGTTGCAGGAATTGGATATGGCTAGTCTAGTGCAAAAGAGGACCAGGGGGTGCCATGAGAGCAGTGTTCCAATATTTGAAGGACTGACACAAAGAATTATGGTGCTGCTACAAGAGGGAGTCAACCTATTCTCCAAAGCACCTAAGACAGGAAACAACAGATGGAACCTAATCAAAGAGAAATCCAACTTAGAACTAAGGATAAATTTCTTGATAGTGAGAACAATCAACCAGAGCAAGGGCTTGCCTTCAGAAGCTGTGGGTGCTCCATCATTGGAGGCTTTTAAGAGACTAGACAGCCATTTGTCTAAAATGGTATAAGGTCTACCTTTAATGGTACAAATTCTACCCTAGAAATTGTGATAGCCTAGCAAAAAGTTACTTTTTGTAACTTTTTGCAAAAGAGACAACTATAACCTGGATGACTGAGAATCTCTACAGGCATTTAGCTGAAGATATAAATCCACTGAAAAATTTAAATTTTCTTGGTTTGTTTCCAAATACAAAGAGACAATATTAAGAACAACTTTCAGTGTATTACAATGTGTAATGCCAATATGCCATTAGCAGCTTTTTAGTTTATTTTTAAGAAATATTCACTTGATGCACATTCCAAAATAAGTTTCATGTTTGTTATTGGAATTGGCTCAAAAAACTTGAACAAAAATATTTCTATCTGTAGAAAGCTACCCTTAGTTAACACACTGCACATAAAAACATGTTGAAAAACACATTTCAAAGAAGACAGATGCTTTTTAAACACATACACACATACACACACTACAGATTATTGCAGAAACTGGCTGGAAATGACCTACAAATGTACAATTGCAAAAATAAAATAAAACCACATGAAGATACACATCATCTCCCAGTTATAAAAATTCCATCTATATCTTTACATAGCAAAGAAAAAGAGGCTGACACTTAGCTGAACTTGATAAACCTTCCTTGGCTGAACCAACATTATAATTCATTTGCATTCCATCTGTTCTCTAATTTAAAAAAACAAGTTAGCAAGAATCTATTATAGCTTCCTTCTCCTGCTCTTATCAGTGGCTGCTTATAGGGCAGGCTACAATCTGGACAATTATAAAATATTCAGAATAAATATTCTTCCCAGTTACCTTAAGATTTATTCTAGTAAAATTATACCTGGGTAGCAATGATTCCAACTGGAATTGGGAACCATATGAATGTTTCTCCATGAGTATTTTTTCTATATATTGAAAACTGCCATATCTATATATCTACATCTACATCTACATCTACATCTACATCATCTACATCTACATCTACATCTACATCATCTACATCTACATCTACATCTACATCATCTACATCATTTACATCTACATCTACATCTACCAGTATATCAGAGGTGATATTCAGCCAGTTTGGACCGGTTTGCCCGATTCTGTAGCAGAAATCATGGATGGGCCCCGGATCTATGCCATCCTATTTAGGTACGTTTTTGAGGCTAGGTGCATGCGTGGATGAACTGGTAGGGAAAGTACCACGTCTGAGATAGATAGATAGATAGATAGATAGATGTAGGGGGATATATAATATATAGATTTTTCCAAGCCAGTTACTTTTTTGTATTTTCCATAAAGGAACATTTAATCATGATTTTCCATTTGTGATTTAAGTAGTGCAGACCAAGAACCTTTCTTTCCTTATAGTGAATTCCTACAGCTATTCAGGGCAGGGGTGGGTTCTACTTACCTTTACTACCAGTTCGCATGCGGAGATCGCTGATGATGACACCTGGGGTGGTGGGTGTGGCCTCCTGACGGTTTTACTACCAGTTCTTGTGAACTGGTCCAAACTGGGGGCAACCCACCACTGTTTCTGGGGCAGCTATTCATAGCAGCAACTTCTTAACTATAGCTAGTCTTTGTTCAAATGCTTCTGGTGATTGTGATACTGGGTATCTGAATCAAAAGCTAAGGGCACTCCAGCATTGTAGCCCCTTCCACAGTCTCTCTAGGCTATTCACCAACATCAATTGTGCAACTGACTATTTTCTAGACACAACTGCTTTCTTCTGGTGAAAGCACTCCATCTTTGCTTGTGAATTTCACAGTCCTCTCTGCTGCTTGACGAAACTAAAAAGCTGCTAGAGAATGAATGAGTGAGCAAGTGAATGGCATTGCAAAGCTGAAAAAAGGATCCCTCTGTAAAAGCCCATGGTGATTTTTCTTTTGGCTGCTACAATCACCAAGAGACTTCTCATTCATGAATGCCTGGGTGAATTGAATCAGTGAACTCCGGCAAAGGAGCAAAGTAGTGGTGCTGTTCCGGAAATAGATCCTGTGATAATGTTGAATAGCTTGCTCTCATGCTGCTTTCTGAATTGCAACTCTGACCACCATCAGCAATGAAATTTTCTTATCTTTCAGTGTTGAGTTGCACAGTAATATTATGGGGGAATAGATGTATAACACCATAATTTTTCAAGAAGAGAAAGAAAGAAAGAAAGAAAGAAAGAAAGAAAGAAAGAAAGAAAGAAAGAAAGAAAGAAGGAAGGAAGGAAGGAAGGAAGGAAGGAAGGAAGACAGCAGAAGAAGAAGAAGAAGAAGAAGAAGAAGAAGAAGAAGAAGAAGAAGAAGAAGAAGAAGAAGAAGAAGAAGAAGAAGAAGAAGAAGAAGAAGAAGAAAGAGGAAACATTCAATTATTTAGCCACAAATGGCTTTGACATTGATTCACTATTTTTTTAAAAAAAAGGAAAATACGGCACTCATTAACTGGCTGCATTCTCTACAGTCACTGTACAATAGTGTCAATTTAATTCTGCTCAGATTCCATAGGGATTTCTCTTGTTTTGTTGCGGGAATCTAATTCTTTCATGCACAGCTTTCTTTTTTACATGAGCTAGAGTAGTGTCCATTTACAGCATCTCAGAATTGGACCTTTAAGGTGGCATTTGAAATGAAATGAAGCAGAACTGGTTGATGACAAAAGATTTGGCTACTGCCTCTAACCCCAATTATCAGGAAGCTTTTGAAGACTTGTTTTGCATATTAGGATTCCCCTTTAAGTGGGTGAAAGAATGAGGAATTGCTATGAGACAATGTGACTTTCTCTTTGGAGAAATTCCTATTTATTAATCTTCTCAGCTTGCTTATAGGGAAATTAAAATAAGTTTAGTAGAAATAAAATTGCTCTCTGGCAATACTCTTAAAAATAAGCAGCTATGGAACCAAAATCACTTGCTATAGAACTCAGAAGGAGCACAGCCAGATAGAGAATGACATTTAGATGAAAAGTTTGAAATTAATTTTTGTATGTGTTCTGGAAGATATAGCTTAGGCGGCAGTGCTGCATTTGCAGTTCAGCAGATATCCAGATATTAAGCAAACTAAGAGTGTCAGCAAGTGGTTCCTAATCAGTGGTGGGATTCAGCCGGTTTGGGCCAGTTTGGGTGAACCAGTAATTAAATTGCAGGCTGGCCCCACCCCTTCCTGCCCCACCCCTTCCAGAAATCCCTACACACTCCATTTTGACTCCCAGGTAAGTGCAAGGAGGCCTCCTAGGCCCAAAATGGGGCACGGGGAGGGGGCACCACACACCCCCACTGCTCGTTTTTTCTCCCAGGAGGCTTCAGGGAGGCCTACTAGGCCCAAAACGGGGTACATGGGGTGGTGCGTCCCCCCCCCATGGCCCGGTTTTGCTCTCAGAGGGAGTGCAGGAAGCCAAGTGCTGCCTGTCACACCCCCTAGCCATGCCCACCAAGCCACGCCCCCAGAACTAGTAGTAAAAGTTTTTAAATCTCACCATTGTTCGTAATCAACACACACACACACACACATTCAGTGCCACTTGATGCCGAATTAAGGAATATCTCTGGTTTACAGCCAATGAATAATGTTGACAGAAGGAAAGACGTTTTTGCTCATGGAACATCTCATGTCGAAAGATAAGGTAGAATCTATACAGAATGAGTTTCCTAGTGACTCTATTTTACCATTATAAGCACTAGCTCTATATGTTGCTGAACCATATGCACAGATCAAAATATTGGGATGGTATACTAATAATAATAATAAAAAATTAGAATAAATGAGAATACAATAATAGAGTTGGAAGGGACCTCGGAGGTCTTCTAGTCCAATTCCCTGCTTGAGCAAAAGACTGTATATCATTTGAGACAAATGGTTGTCCAGTCTTTTTTTGAAAGGCCTCTGTGCACCCACAATTTCTGAAAGCAAGCTATTCCATTGGTTGATTGCTCTCACCTTTAGGAACAATTGTTGTAATAACAGTAGGGAGGGAAATCAGTTTTCAAACTTCAACCAAACATTAAATTAAACAGTGGTACAATGTTAGCAGTATTTTTTTTCCTCCAATAGACATACATTTAATTTTACACTGGCATAATAACAGAATCACAAAATATTAATTAATAAGACTATTATCAACCAAATAACTTGTTGCCTAAGAAAGTAGCTGACCTACAAAGCTTGTGCAATGTCCGGGAATAGCTATCTTGCTGATCCGTTTGAATTAGCAATGTTATTCAGCCTCTCCTTTGTTCTTCTCTAAGTGTTCTAACATTGCCAACATAAAAAGCTGAATCACAGAAATGACAGGTGTACGAAATCTGATACTTCTTCATCATTGCTTTTATGAGAACAAATGTCACAAGAAAAACCCAGAAAGAAAAGTAGAATGTGTGGGAAATTGATCAAAGAGAGAAGAAAAGAGAAATCACAACTGGAGAATTGCAAGTAATAAAACAGTATGGAGGACTGAAAGGAAAACGAGAAAATTTTGGTCTCGATTCCAACCAAAGCAGCAGGAAAGGGATTTAAATTTCAGCCTAGTAATAAATAAATTAGTTGGTTTCTGATCTTTTTGTTAATTTATTTAAGAGAGAAATTGGAAGTTTTTCTGTTTTTCAGTCTAACGTCCTGGGCATTATTATATATTTATGTAATCTTCTTAATGTGCAACATTCAAATGTCATGAAATTAATAAAATTATGGGAGTGCACTTTTCATAATTTAACATACTTAAAATCTCATATTTTTCTAGGAGTACATACCCAAAGGCTATTAGCTATAAATACAAACTTTATTGACACTATTATAATTGTTATTATTATTCTCTTTGCATTGGATGACTGGAAGCTATTGCTTTTAGTTAATAGGAAAATTTAAAAAAAAATTATTGAAAAGAAATACTCTAGTTCCACAGTGCCTATCAACAAATTGGATGGCTGGAAGTTTGAGTTAGACCTCTTGGGATTACATAGAAAAAGCCAGGCATCTCCATTCTCTGTCTATATACAATTGTTTTCTATATAAAAATGATGCTGTCATGATTCTGACCTTTTGAGTTATCTGAAAACTGTAATCATTCCCATTTGAAATCATATTTGCCATGCTCGTAACTAAAGAATCTATAAAAAAGTTGCTGAAACAAAAAGCAGGCATGTAAGAACTATTCTTACTAAGTATTAAAAAGGAGTTATTACAAAGGAGGAGGAGGAGGAGGAGGAGGAAGAGGAGGAGAAGGAGGAGGAGGAGGAGGAGGAGGAGGAGGAGGAGGAGGAGGAGAAGAAGAAGAAGAAGAAGAAGAAGAAGAAGAAGAAGAAGAAGAAGAAGAAGAAGAAGAAGAAGAAGAAGAAGAAGAATCTGAGGAAACATTCAATTATTGACTTAAACTTACCCATTAGTCCTGTTGGCTATCCCAGCCTCCATTCAGTGATGTTTTCTAATCTCAAAAAAAGAAGTAGGATATCTTCTCATTTGACTTTTCTCCAGCCATGTTTGTTCCTAGGCCAAAAAGCTGATTGATCAATGATTAATTGAAATTAGGCTGCAGTATAATGGAACAGACTTCCTGCTTTTCATAAATTAACAAAAATGTTTAATTGAAGAGGCATTGCTTAATATATTTGACCTACTCAAGGTACTATGGAGCTTTTACAGTGCTCCTTGTACATCTCTCCATATAGCAGTTTTGTAAGATAGATATTGGGAATGCCCCATGGCTCATTTTCTCCATCTTTGTGACTCACAAGAGGCAGAATCAATAACACATGTTCTTTTACATTGCTGGTTTTATATAGCATTGCATCAAAATCTTATTCTGCCCTTTAGTAACCATCCCTGGACTATCCAACAGTTTCCATGCTGATTATTTTTTTCCCCATGCTGATAAAGATTTTTATATAATCTTGCAAAGCTTTGTTAACCTCAAACCTTCAGCAGGGGATCCATGATAAAATTGAAGAGCGTTTGATATGTGTGCTTTTTGTGTTTATTTTTACTCTCTTTTTCTTTGATTTATTTGCTGAGTAAAGGTTGATAGGGTGGTTAGTTTGAGAGAAAGAAAGGTGGCGCATGGAGCCATCTCTGTGGGCACGCGAGCCGTTGCCCTAGGTCACCTCCACCACGCATGCGGGTGTGTTGGCTAGCTGATTTTTGGTTGGCCCCGCCCATGCTGCCCCTCCTCTCCCAGGAGTCTCCACGCAGCCCGTTTTGGATGCCAGGTAAGTACAGGACTCAAACAGAAGTTCTGGGAGGGTGAAAAACAGGCCTACCGGAAGTCTGGAAACGGGCTGTTTCCAGCCTCCGGACGCTTTAGGGAGGCCTGCTAAGCCCAAAACAGGGTGCAGGTGGGTTGTGTGCACATGTGTGGGGGGGCATGGGGGGCACATGCACAGGGGGATGGCAGTGTGTGGTGGGGTGCATGCATGGGTGGGGCATTGCATTATGGATTTGGGCACGTGCGCATGCGATCCCTTGCACTCCCCCCGCTTTTGGCACACGACGGCAAAAAGGTTTGCCATCACTGTTATATGTTACAGTAGTGTCTGTCAGGCAAAAGCAACCAGAATCAGTCATGAAGAGTCTCAAAACAGTTTAATTGCTAGTCTTGTTATGTTACAATAATCTCACCAGACTGTCTGCATTCATTTCATTACATTGCAATGAACAAGGACACTCCTTTAATTTCACAGCTACTAAGATCGTTGGCCATGCAGGTACAAAGATAGCCAAGGAAATAATTGAAGCCTGGGAAATGGTCCCCTTGTCAGTTAGCAGGAATGCTGATTTACCACCAGCCTATCAGATAGCAATAGCGATAGCACTTAGACTTATATACTGCTTTATAGCCTTCTCTAAACAGTTTATAGAGTCAGTATCTTGCCCCCAACAATCTCATTTTACCAACCTCTGAAGGATGGAAGGCTGAGTCAACCTTGAGCCTGGTGAGATTCGAACTGCCAAATTGCAGGCAGCCTGCAGGCAGCAGAAATGGCCTGCAGTACTGCACTCTAACCACTGTGCCACCGTGGCTCATACTTAGATACTTAGGAGCCAAGGGCTTGGCAGCACAAGGAAATGACAGCCAATCACCAGCCATCAGCATACCAATCAGCCAATAGGAAGGCACCACATAAACAGAACAGCCCAAAGCATGTATTCCAGTAGAGAGAAGTTCCCTGAAGATGGGCTCTAGCATGAGTCTGAAAGCTTGGAAGAGTAACTCTTCCAAGGCTACAGAGCTTTGGTAGCACAGTGGTCTAAGGCACCCTGTTATTAAGCTGGTTATTAAGACCAGCTGCCTGCAATTACTGCAAGTTCGAATCTCGCCAAGGCTCAAGGTTGACTCAGCCTTCCATCCTTTCTAAGGTAGGTAAAATGAGGACCCAGATTGTGGGGGCAATAAACTGACTTTGTATAAATATACAAAAGAATGAAGGCTATTGCTTAGCGCATTGTAAGCCGCCCTGAGTCTCCGGAGAAGGGCGGCATATAAATCAAATTAAAAAAAAAAACACCTCTCTGGTCCCGGTGACTGACCCATTTTTGATTTTGCATCATTATCCTGGGTGTTTTTTCTCCAGTGGGACCAGTCTATCGGGGCAACCTGGTCTACTCAGTTATGGGACAGAGCATACTTCTTCTCTTTTTTGCCTTTCAGCCCCAATCCTGGGACACCTTCATTTGTGACTGCATTCCCTTGGGAACAGTTAGATAAGGCTGCAGCAATTCTAGGGGAGATCAGGCCTGAGCTGCTTTCTATGGTGCAAAGACTCTAAACTAAGCCCCCTTTTAACATCTGCCTCCAGTCTAGCTGGAGATTCCACTACAGTATCAGACAATGATAAATATGCTTAGAATTGCTTGAGAAATCTGCCAGCAGTGGTGTGATTGAAATTCTTCATACATGGCTGTAATATTGAGCAGCAAGTAACACCTAATCAGTAGTTTCTATCTTGCTATTCCCCACGAGGACACAATAGTTGTGGAGATATTTCGACACCGCTAGTATGGCTGAAGGGAGGATATCATACATTAGCAGAATAAAGTTTCTCCTACGTCACGAGTGTGTTCCATATTAATAATGCATTGTTTAAGGAGAAACACTTGAGCCAAAGATCTGAAGCACTTTTTTTTAAAAAAAATGAATCGATATATAAGAATAAACGTTATTTCGTATCTCCCCAGCAAAGCTTCCAAGCTCAGATAAGGAAAATGTATTTGGGGGGGGGTGTCTGTCAACAGCAGTGGTGGGTTCCTTCCGGTTCAGCCCGGTTCCGTCAAGCCAGTAGCGGTGACGATATGATGTCACCGAACTGGTTCTGTCCCCCCACCTCCTGCCCCCCCACCCCCACCCCCCACATTATTCTTACCTTTTATTTGGCCCCGTCCCCAATCTATTGCTGCCTCCTGAATCCCAGCTGATGGCTAGAGAGAAAAAAAAACTGTTTAAACTCTTGCCGCAGACTTCAAAGAGCCGCCCTACAGCTGATCAGTGTTAAAAGAAAACAAATGAGTAGACCGGTGTCTGCAAAAATACATGAGTAGATCAGTGCCTGCAAAAATACATGAGTGGATCAGTGCCTGCAAAAATAAATGGGTAGATCGGTACTGCCTGGTAGATCAGTGCCTCTGCTAAATCCTAAATAATTGTCACGTGACCATCAAGCTACACCCACAAAATAAGCCACGCCCACAGAACCAGTAGTAAAAAAAATTAGAACCCACTCCTGGTCATCAGGCATGGTAGGTGGGTAACAACTCATCAAGTCATAGAGCTGTTGCACTTATCACCCATCAGACAACTACCATAAAGAATCTAGAAATTCTCAGTCATCCAGGTCGTGATTGTCCCACAGGTGCTTTTTCCATGAGGCAACTGGACTTTTATTTTTCTTTGAAGACATTTTGCTTCTCATCCAAGAAGCTTTTTTCTGATAGGATAGTGGGGAATGGAAGGATTTATTTATTTGGTTTGTCAAACATGAATGAGATAACAGATACAAGTATAAACATGGATATGAACACAGGAAATGGGTATGAATAAATGGGGACAGTAGAACAGGGACAGTAGGCACGGTGGTGCGCTTATGCATGCCCCTTAGAGACCTCTTAGGAATGGGGTGAGGTCAACAGTAGACAGTCTAAGGTTAAAGTTTTGGGGGTTTGGGGAAATATCCACAGTCAGGTAGTGTATTCCAGGCATTGACCACTCTGTTACTGAAGTTGTGTTTTCTGCAATCAAGTTTGGAGCGGTTTATCTTAAGTTTGTATCTATTGTGTGCTCGTGTATTGTTGCGGTTGAAGCTGAAGTAGTCATTGACTAGGTAGGACGTTGTAGCAGATAAAATTATGGGGGTTTAAGCAGTGGTGGGATTGAAATAATTTAACAACCGGTTCTCTGCCCTAATGATTTCTTCCAACAACCAGTTTGCCAAACTGCTCAGAAAGTTAACAACCGGTTCTCCTGAAGTGGTGCGAACTGGCTGAATCCCACCACTGGGTTTAAGGATCTAACAACAGAGTCAGGTAGAGCATTCCAGGCACTGACCACTCTGTTGCTGAAGTCGTAATTTCTGCAATCGAGTTTGGAGAAGAAGGGATCTACCTGTGAAAAGATATAACCAAAAAATCCACTATAGTATATTATAATTTAATTAATTAATTAATTAATAATTTCAAGGACTGCAAGGAGTATAAATCCTTCCATTCCCCGCTATCTTATCAGAGCTGAAGAAGCTTCTTGGATGAGAAGCAAAACCTCTTCAAAGAAAGAAAAAAGCAAGAAAGTTCAGTTGCCTCCTGAAAAAAAAAACACCTTTGGGACAATCATAAAGAATGTTTATTCTTCAGTGTCTAAACTCTGGGAATATAAAGAAATTTCTTTCAAACTGGGTCAACCACCAATTGAAATGGCTCCCTTAGTCAGAACGGAACAAGGTCTTCCTTCCAATAACACAGCTACACTTGTGGAAAGCTAGTGTGAATGCTAATCACATCCTGTTACACACCACTGAACTTAAGAAGTAGCATGAAATGGCAAAAGTAATTGAGAGATGGTGAAACTAACTGCCTTGATTAGAGACCATGACTAGACAGTTTTATAAGAGACTGGAAGCTGTTTGTGGATTTTCTACATGTTAAATAGAGTAACAGATGATTAACAGAGGGATTTAGTAACAGTAACAATAACAGAGTTGGAAGGGACCTTGGAGGTCATCTAGTCCAACCCCCTGCTCATGCAGGAGACCTGTACTAGGGATTCGAACTGCCGAACAGCCGACCTTTCTGATTGACAAGCTCAGTTTTTTAGCCACTGAGGATTTGAGGATTAGTGTAACGTTTGAGCTAACCTGTTCATTGGGTTTTTTCTTTCAGCTAGCCATACCCTTCTTGGATTCAAACTTGGGCTGCCTACATATTAGGCAGTTGTATTAATCTCTGAGCCACAGGTTCTCCTCCCTTCATCAGCTTGAGCCAGGGGAAAGTTTAAGTGTTTTGTTTTTTTTAAAATTTGATTTATATGCCGCCCTTCTCCGGAGACTCAGGGCAGCTTACAATGCGTTAAGCAATAGACTTCATACTTTTGTATATTTATACAAACTCAGCTTATTGCCCCCACAAACTGGGTCCTCAATTTACCCACCTTAGAAAGGATGGAAGGCTGAGTCGACCTTGAGCCTGGTGAGAATTAAACTCACAGTAATTGCAGGCAGCTGGATGTTAAATGCTGCCTTAGGAGGCATTAGCCTCCTACGCCACTCAGGCTCCTTTTTTCTATTGAGGCAGCCCAAGTTCGAATCCGAGTAAGGGTATGGCTAGCTGATGAGAGCTAAATAGCTTGAAATAGATCTATACTAGTCTCCCTTCATTTTTTTATCAGCGAAATATAAATTTGGTATAAAATGGTTTGTCGTGAATGCGACTGCTTGAGGGCTCCTGGATTGGAGCTGAAAGGCGAAAGGGAAGCAGTATGCTCCCTCCCACATATTGCGATAGACCAGGTGTCTCGATAGAAAAACATTTAATCTCTCCCCTAGCTCAAGCTGATAAAGGGAGGAGAACTTGTGACTCAGAGGTTAATACAACTGCCTAATATGCAGGCAGCCCAATAGCTAAATAGCTTGAAATAGATAAAGGAAGATACTAGTCTCCCTTTATTTCTTTATATATATATAAAGAAATATATAGGGGTGGATTCTTTATGTTTGATGTTAGATTTATTAGATATTTGGGCCATTTCCCCCCCTTTTTGAAACACACTTTCCCCCTTTTTTTTGTTGGTAGTGTTGGAGGTATGTTTTTCTGTTTGGCATTTCATTCTTGTTGATAAAACATATAGCAAACATATAAGAGTTTTTCAGAGAACACAACTAAGATGCAGTTTGCCATGTGTCAAAGCAAGATTGCTATTGTGTTACTGCCTTTGAACAGTGCCATTTAAGAATTTAAATTTGCAGTCTTACTTTAATTTTATGATAAGGCTTCCTAATTACTTTCTTAGTGGGAGAAATCCCAAACTGATGAAATTTAAACCAAAAGTCCACAACTAACCCTAGGGCTAATTATGTCCTATTCCTTTTCTTCTACCCTTGGGGCCTCCCTGTCCCCAATCCTGTCACCAAAATGAAATGTCAACATGTAAAAATTCATATTCCTTCTCCCCTCCACCACCATTTCCAAAAATATAAAGGGAAATGTGTGTGTTCTCAATTCTCACCCCATGTGTTCTCAGTTCTCAACCCGTGATGGTGAACTTATGGCACATGTGGCACAGGAGGCACCTGGAGCCCTCTCTGTGGGCACACAAGCCGTCGCCAACTCAGCTCCACCGCGCATGCGCATGCTCATGTACCTCCCACCAGCCAGCTGATTTTTGGGTCTCTGGTGCAGGGGCAGGGCACATGTGAGAGATACACACTCATGCATGGGGGGCTCACAGGGTGGGAGGGGGTCTCGCGTATGCATGTGAGGGGAGGGGAGACCCGTGAGGGGAGACCCGTGAGGTGCGTGAGGGGTGGGGGGAGCATGGGGGAGCAGTGCAGCCCCCCGTGCCAAAACAGGCCATTGGGGGTGCAGTGCTCCCCCCTGCAGCCTGTTTTTGGTCTCAGGAGGCTTCAGGGAGGCTTGCCAGCCCCAAAATGGGCCACAGGGGGTCACACATGCATGCACAGGGGGTGGGGAGCATGCAGGGGGCATTGCATTATGGGTGTGGGCACCAATGGTGGGCTGCCCCTGGTTCGCACCGGTTCTATAGAACCGATAGTAAAACTGGCGGGAGGCCCCGTCCACCCACCCCGATGTCACTAAAATGCCTCTGCGCATGCACAGAAGCTTCTGTGCTTGCACAGAAGAGTGAGTGAAGGAAGCACATGTGCATGGCCCCGTTGCGAACCAGTAGTAAAGGTAAGTAGAACCCACCCCTCATGCGCGACACCCCCGGTCTCCCCCCGCTTTTGGCATGCAACGGCAAAAAGGTTAGCTATCACTGCTATATACACATATGCCCACATTATAATGGTAGACACTGTCCAGTTTAACTCAGCTCCTTGTGACTCCACAGACATCTTCATGTCAGCATAAGTTTTCCTGTGTCCAGTTTTTAGGATAGTTTCTTTTTCTCCCACTTCCTGGTGTCTCCTAACAACTCTGTTAGTCTATGAATTATAGCATTGTCCAATGTGAATGATCCTGAGTGGTGCATATGAGCAATCCAAACAATAAATCAAAGCTTTAAATCCTTTTAAAAATGGAAATAGAGTAGAAGTCCTCCAAGGTCCCTTCCAACTCTATGTTCTATGATAATAGAAGTAGAAGTAGAAGTAGAAGTAGAATAGAATAGAATAGAATAGAATAGAATAGAATAGAATAGAATAGAATAGAATAGAATAGAAGGGACCTTGGAGGTCTTCTACTCCAATCCCCTGCTCAAGCAGGAGAACCTATACTATTTCAGATAAGTGACTGTCTAGACTCTTCTTAAAAACATCCAATGATGGAGCACCCACAATTTCTGGAGGCAAGCTGTTCCACTGGTTAATTGTCCTCACTGTTAGGAAGTTTCTCCTTAATTCCAGGTTGCTTCTCTCTTTGATTAGTTTCCAACCATTGTTTCTTGTCCTGTCCTCTGATGCTTTGGAGAATAATTTGACCTCCCTCTTCTTTGTGGCAGCCCCTCAAGTACTGGAATACTGCTATCATGTCATCCCTAGTTTTTCTTTTCTTTAGACTATCCAAACCCAAAACCTGCAGCCGTTCTTCATATGTTTTAATTTCTAGGCCTTTGATCATCTTAGTTGCTCTTCTCTGAACTTTTTCCAAACTCTCAACATCTTTTCTTTGTACCATGGTGACCAAAATCGGTTGCAGTATTCCAGGTGTGGTCTTACTGGGGATTTATAAAGCACTACTAATACTTCTTAAGTATTAACATTAAGTAAACTAACATCATGGCATCCTGCCCTCTCAATTCCTGGCAAATAGATGGGGAAGAAATGAAGGTAGTGATAGATCTTATTTTCCTGGGCTCCAAGATCACCGCAGATGGGGACTGCAGACAAGAAATTAAAAGACACTTGCTCCTGGGGAGGAAGGCTATGGCAAATCTAGATAGCTTACTAAAAAGCAGAGACATCACCCTGCCAACAAAAGTCCGTATAGTCCAGGCTATGGTTTTCCCAGTTGCAATGTATGGCTGTAAAAGTTGGACCATAAGGAAGGCTGAGCGCCAAAGAATCGAGGCCTTTGAACTCTGGTGCTGGAGAAGATGCCTGCGAGTCCCTTGGACTGCAAGGCTATCAAACGGGTCAGTCCTAGAGGAGATCAACCCTAACTGCTCTTTAGAAGGCCAGATCCTGAAGATGAAATTCAAATACTTTGGCCACCTAATGAGAAGGAAGGACTCACTGGAGAAGAGCCTAATGCTGGTAAAAATTGAGGGCAAGAGAAGAAGGGGTCGACAGAGAATTTTTTTATTACTGGTTCTGTGGGTGTGGCTTGGTGGGCGTGGCTTGGTGGGCATGGCTTGGTGGATGTGGCAGGGGAAGGATACTGTACAATCTCCATTGCCTCCCCAATTCAGGGCAAAATCCCCATTTCTTGCTGGGACTTGGGAGGCAGCTGGGACTTGGGAGGCAGAGAATGGGGGCGGGGCCAGTCAGAAGTTTTACTACCGGTTCTCCAAACTACTCAAAATTTCCACTATCGATTCTCCAAAACTGGTCAGAACCTGCTGAAACCCACCTCTGACTCCAGGGGATGGTAGAGGGCAGGAAGGCCTAGAGGAAAGTTGTCCATGGGGTCACGATGGGTCAGACACAACTTCTCAACTATCAACAGCAACAACTAAAACTTCATATGATCTTGATTCTAATTGGATCATGTTTCCCTGATTTTTCCAAGTGTTGTGCTGTGTAAAGTTGAAATATTTTTATATTTTACCTAATTACAATATAATGTAGCATAGCGCCTAATCGAGCTCATTTGTATGTGTGTGATTCAATCACTTGTAAGCTGTATTCATTGTCATTGTATCTAAATACAAATGTTTTTAGCGACTGATTTATGCTTCCAGGGTTTTTTTTTTTTTTCATTCTTTCAAATAGCATGGATAACACGTTCCAGCTACTTTCATCTTTGTATGGTTCATTATTGTAGAGGGGAGTACTGTATCCCCTGTAGGGTTTGATAAGAATTGGTCATTTGAAGGTAATTACAAAACTACTTGCTGGCATGTGAGTTGTGGCCTAATTAAACTAACCCCGAGGCAGCTGAACTGATGATGCTGCATAAGCAACATTTCTGATATTCCCTAAATGCATCTATGTTCTTTGCAGTTTTTGCTGACGATATGCTATTTTCTGCCAAGGAGCTTAGCGGTTTACATATCAGTGTTTAGGGTTCACTTTCATGAAGGGGAAAAAAAAAAAACCCATTGACATTCACTTTTCTACTTCAATAAATTAATCAGCTTTTGTTTTTGAAGCTCAGCTTTCATTTACTCCAGTTCAAGCATTCCCGTCCCCCCACCCCAATCTGGACAGGCTTTTGAGGGAAGCAGCAGAGCTAATGTACCTTGATGAAGTGTGTAGCGAGACTATGCGGGAGAGCTGCCAGTCTTTGAAGCAGTTTAATATGTAGCAATTAGCACATTATCATATGTTCTTCATATTATTAAAAGCTTTTTAATGCGCCGATTTCTGAAAACCGGGTCTCTGATAAAGAGTCAGGCAGAGAGTATGTACCCCTTCAAATAGGACATTTGGAAGCCCAAATGGAACAGTACAGAACCACTTCATCATACAGACATACACACCAGTGGTGGGTTGCTACCGGTTCGCTCCAGTTCAGATGAACCGGTAGCAGCAGGGGCGGGAGGCTCCGCCCACCCACCCGCTCTACGCGAGCAAACCAGTAGCAAAGGTAAGTGAAACCCACCACTGATACACACATATACAAACACAAAGACAAGGATCAAATATAAATCCATCTTACATTATGAACAAGCTAGAGTTCCTCCCATCAAAGATGCTGAAGGCATTTTATTTGTGTAGTCTAGTGCATCTGAAAACAACATCACATCTCTCTCTCTCTCTCTTTTTTTTTTGGAATTTTTTTTTATTTTTAAACAAAACTTAAAACATAAAACAATTATCATCCATTACAATTACAGAAAGTGTATTGATCGGTTACAAATCTTTTGTGCTTAATCCTCTATCCAACATTTTCTTATTTAACAGTTTATTACATTATTATTCTCATTTACCAATTATTTAACAGTAAATTATCCTCCATAAGGAGAAAAAAAATCCCTTTATATGTTTTATTATCTTATCCATTTCATATTTCATATTTCATTTCCATTCTTTCTTGTCTAACCAGTGATAAAATAAATCCCATATCAAATAATATTGTTTATCTTCTTGTTCCCTAATTTCAAATGTCAATTTACTCATTTCAGCACACTCCAAAATTTTCTTGATAACATCGTTATCCGTGGGTATCTTCTCTCCTTTCCAGTTTCTAGAAAATACAATTCTAGCCGCCGTTAAAACATTCACAATTAAATATCTCATTTCTCTATTGTATATTTCTGGTAAAATCCCCAATAAAAATATCTCAACAACAACATCACATCTCTGTTGTTTGTTGCAAAGTTGTGTCCGACCCATCGCGACCCCATGGACAACTTTCCTCTAGGCCTTCCTGTCCTCTATCATCCCCCAGAGACCGTTTAATCTCATGCCGACTGTTTCAGTGACTCCATCCAGCCACCTCAATCTCTTTGTCCCCTTCTTCTTTTGCCCTCAGTCATTCCCAGCATTAGGCTCTTCTCCAGTGAGTCCTTCCTTCTCATTAGGTGGCCAAAGTATTTGAGTTTCATCTTTACATCTCTATGTCACCATATTGTCAGTGGCATTCAAGAACTGATATAATATAGTCTCCAGGACACCATTTTATTCCTTTTTGTAGAAAAAAATCTCCATCTCCATCTCCATCTCCATCTCCATCTCCATCTCCATCTCCATCTCCATCTCCATCTCCATCCATCCATCCATCCATCCATCCATCCATCCATCCATCCATCCATCCATCTATCTATCTATCTATCTATCTATCTATCTATCTATCTATCTATCTATCTATCTATCTATCGAAAGATCTGATTATATTCATTGAGATTTACCTAAAGTTAAATAAATAAGCATGGAATTCCAATTTCAGTTGGTCACACTGGCAGGACTACGAAGAGAAATAATATATGTGACAGTATAGAATGGCAGAATATTAAGACTCAGGAACCACTTTGAGGTTCATCTAGATAAGAAAGTTCTTTTCTAATGTCTTTCCATCTGGGACTAAATGTGAAAGAGATATAGATCATGATATCTTTAACCCAGGGGTGGGCTCTACTTACCTTTACCACCGGTTCACAACAGGATTGCGCGTGTGCACTCGCTTTGCTCACGTGTGAGCCTTGCTTCTGTGCATGCGCAGATCACGGATGACAACATCCGGGGTGGTGGGTGAGGCCTCCCGCCAGTTTTACTACCGGTTCTTGCGAACCGGTCCGAACCGGGGGCAACCCACCACTGCTTTAAACCAAAATTGGTCTTTGTTATGGCATCTGAAGGTAAAGGCAAGGTCAAAGCTCTACCTGAATTGTTGGTCCAGTCTTGTGCAGTCACAAAACAACATTTACTTCTTATAGTAAAGTTGAGTATTATTTTGGTATCTTGTCTGGGTTTTTTGGGACGAGCACAAACATGCTCTGTCATATCTTATATGAATGTAAAATCTTTATGGTATTCCATGTTAATCAGACACACACACACATACTCTCTCTCTCTCTCTCTGTGTGTGTGTGTGTGTATATAGATATAGATATAGATATAGATATAGATATAGATATAGATATAGATATAGATATATAAAATGTTTTTCTATCGAGACACCGGGTCTACCCCAGCAGGGAGGGAGCGTACTACTTCCCTTTTGCTTTTCAGCTCCAATCCAGGAGCCCTCAAGCAGTCGCATTCATGACAAACCATTTTATACCAAATTTATATTTCGCTGATAAAGAAATAAAGGGAGACTAGTATAGATCTATTTCAAGCTTTTTATCTTTCATCAGCTAGCCATCAGCTAGCCATACCCTTACTCGGATTCGAACTTGGGCTGCCTGCATGTTGATGAAGGGAGATTAAAAACTTTTAATCTCTCTCCCCTGGCTCAAGCTGATGAAGGGAGAACTTGTGGCTCAGAAGGTTAATTCAACTGCCTAACATGCAGGCAGCCCAAGTTTGAATCCAAGTAAGGGTATGGCTAGCTGATGAAAGCTAAAAAGCTTGAAATAGATCTATAATAGTCTCCCTTTATTTCTTTATCAGTGAAATATAAATTAGATATTTATATGTATATACACACATACATACATACATATATACATACATACACACATAACTTTCTTCTGTTCAGAAAACTTGGCACAAGTACCTCATAATAATATTCACAATATATATATTTTGTGCAGCATTTTGTATTAACGTCACATTTGTGTTTCTGTTGCTTTTTAAACCTGGGATTTCTCCACTAGAAACAGTACATGGTCATTGACATCATTATAGTGAAAATGCTGCACTCAGGCTGAGAGATTTTATTTTTAATTTTGAAATTCAGATTGGTTTCTATTTATCCAAAGATGAGAATCTTACTTGCATGGCATGGTTAATGCATGATGGTATGGTCATGTATCTATCCAGAGTTCTCTCTGTTGCATAAATCTTACATTTGTCTTGCTCGTTCCATTTCTAAAACCAAGCTGCATATATTTTGTGTATGGGGGTAAAGATCCCTATTATATTATTATAATATTTGCAGTCCTTTGGGAACAAAAATGTAAATATAGCTACTAAGGATATGTTTCTCTTTCCAGAGTTTGTGCAGAAAGTATATATAAGAATAAAACATATTGTGGGTAATTATAAAAATACAACTCTTTTGGGTATAGAATTACATTTGGGTGCATAATTCTTTTTGCTTTCAAGGCTAAGGTCACACTAAACCTTCCTAGCTGAAATATGTAATGAATGGAAAAGCTAATACCTAGAAGGAAAACCAAAGTTTTAGGAAGGCACCAGCATTTAGATTGCTGCTTATATACATTTGAACCTTGGTAGTAAACTGCCTTCACTGGTTTGTAATTTTCAACAGACCCAAACTGTTGTTGTGAAATTTAATTGGATCACTACTCCTTAAGATAAAATAAACATGAATTAGAATTAAATAGGCTTAATGCACTCACCTAAAAAAGCATCCCTAATTTCAAGAAAAGAAAAGAAAGGTGAGAAAGACCAATATGTCTGCTTTACAAACCCTCATCCTCATGGATGAGAAGAAATCAACCATGTTCTTTATGTCTCCTTGCAAATCACAATGTGATTGAAATCTTCCTTCCTTCCTTCCTTCCTTCCTTCCTTCCTTCCTTCCTTCCTTCCTTCCTTCCTTCCTTCCTTCCTTCCTTCCTTCCTTCGCCTGGGTTGCTATTTCATCTGGTTTGCTATTTCATCTTCTGAAAAACTGATACTCCCCTCCACCCACACATTTGAACATAGGACCCCTTCCACAGAGGAAAAGGATAGGTTTATAGATGAAACATGGATGGATGGATGGATGGATGGATGGATGGATGGATGGATGGCAGGCAGGCAGGCAGGCAGGCAGGCAGGAAGGAAGGAAGGAAGGAAGGAAGGAAGGAAGGAAGGAAGGAAGGAAGGAAGGAAGGACAGACTATTCTGCTTGGACCATGTTTCTTTTCTTTGGCAACTGACAATAAAAAGGAGAGCTGTATCATCATGACTTCATTGAAGGGAGTCAACCTGTTTTCTTTTGGTCACTGTGAAACATTTTGGGATAAAGATAGATAACCTGTACAGATGATTTTTGTATACAGCCTACAGCCCCATTTTGTCCTTGTTTGAAAAAAGATGAGCAGTTACAAAGAAGAAAAACCAAACTTTTATTTAAAACAAATTAAATATGGGGGGGAGGTATGCCTTCTCATGGAAGAATAGGAACTGAAGCACCAATTAATTCCTTGTCTTCTTTGGCATTTGGCTGTGCAACAATTACAGAACATTCATTTTGACTATTTATATGGAATAAGTAAAGCTTTTAAATAGAAGGGACAAAAAGAGAGTAAGGGTGTAATGATTATCTCTATTACTCTATTATGTTATAAATCACAGCTATTGGTGATTCATATCATCAATCTTAATGAATGGAAGGAGCTTTTATCCATGGACTTCCATGTATGCTGCACTTGTCTTCACTTGTGACCCTGGAAGCAATCCACAATGATGAAACCTATTAGTCTAAGTGTATTCTCATAGAAGTCACTGAAACCATTTAGCCAACGCTTCTATTTTTAATCATTCTTCTATTAATCTTGAGAGGGGTCATCTTATGCTCAACATGTAAATGAAATTGAAGTACTTGCAATATCAGGAGGGTGTTGCTACTATTACGATTCTTGTTGCCCAAGTTTTATATATATTTAACTGCATCGTGCATCGAGCATGGTGGGTAGTTATCTCTCAGTCCTGTTCATTACATATTTGTTGGCTGTCATGCATTTATGATTAGTGGTGGCAGCTAATGAAATTCTCCAGAATTTTCTAGAATTTATTCTAGCTGTGGATTTGATATTTACCAGGTCAAAGCAGCAATACATAGCGACAGGCAATGGATGTGTTCTAAATGTTCTTTGTCCTTCAAGCTTTTGTTAAACAAAAAAACAAAAACAAAAAATGCAAATAGGAGATGGAAATGAGTCTGTTGTATTTTGTAGTCATATACATAAATGTTGAACTGAGGGTCTCTCAGCTTCTAAGAAGTTGCTACATTGCATTAACCGCCCTCTCTCCCTCCCTCCCTCCGCCCTCTGTGTGTGTGTGTGTGTGTTTGTGTGTTTTTTTTGTGTGTGTGTGTGTTTGTGTGTTTTTTTGTGTGTGTGTGTGTGTTTGTGTGTGTGTGTGTGTATGTTCTAAGAATCTGGAGACATGATATTAATAGAGTCTCTCTTACCATATTTTATTCTCATCTCTCTTATGCTTATGTATTATATCCTCCATTCTTTTTGTCACTGAAATTGGTAGAGTAATAGGGGGAAAATGAATGAACTGCCATAATTCTGAAATGCAGTGACAAATTTGACCATTTAAAACAGTGAACATATTTTGAATAGAGTGTTTTATACATATAGGACCTGGGGCAAGGGTGAAATCCAGCAGGTTCTGACAGGTTCTGGAGAACCGGTAGTGGAAATTTTAAGCAATTCGGAGAACCGGCAGCAAACATTTTGAGTAGTTCAGAGAACCGGCAAATACCACCTCTGGCTGGCCCCAGAGTGGGGTGGGAATGGAGGTTATGCAATATCCTTCCCCCAGGAGTGGGGAGGAAATGGGGATTTTGCAGTATCCTTCCCCTGGAGTGGGGTGGGAATGGAGATTTTGCAGTATCCTCCCCCTGCCACGCCCACCAAGCCATACCCACCAAGACACACCATGCCCACAAAACCACAGAACTGGTAGTAAAAAAAATTGGATTTCACCACTGACCTAAGGGATTTAGGCCAAGGTAGGTAAGGGAAAATTAGCTTTCTCTCATTCATGATTTCTACTTTATTCTAAACCTTTATTTTCTAGCCAATTTGTCCTAAGGAGCTTCCTAACCTGAAATCACTGCTGCCAAATATATATTGTTGTCCAAAGAATTACTATGGGTGGAAGAATTAGGAACATTGATCATAATAGTTCTTTTCCAGGGTATCAGACACGTCTTTCCCATTACCTGATCTTTTTAACCCAAGCTGTCCAGAGTCAACTTATAAGGAAGATGGATGGCATAAAAATTTAATCAATAAATAAAAAGATTGGCCACTGAACCAGTGATAACCGCATTATTTTCATTTGTCCCAGTGTTTTACATCTCATCTTGTTTTAAAATTGTCTTCTAAGCCTGCATTATAACAGTTGGCTGTGATCTGTGTTACATTTTTCTACCATCACATATAATCAGCTGTATTAGCAATCACATGTATTGGGGCATATATATATTCATCTCATTATACATTTATCTTAATTACTTAATAGCTGCAGCACCTAACATCACAATAGCTCCATAATACTTACTCATCAATGAAATATTGCCTTAAGTAAATTTATAACCAAATGAAATTCAAAGGAAGACAAATCATTCTGATACCAGATCTATAACAAACAATACTTGTATTTTACAGATTGACTCATGTCATTGATGCGTAAGCAATGGTGAGGAATCAACTAATTTAGTGGTGGGATTCAGCCAGTTCGCACTACTTCGGGAGAACCAACTGTTAACTTTCTGAACAGTTTGGTGAACTGGTTGTTGGAAGAAATCATTAGGGCAGAGAACCGGTTGTTAAATTATTTGAATCCCACCACTGAACTAATGTAAGT
Source organism: Pantherophis guttatus (assembly GCF_059756535.1). Lineage (NCBI taxonomy): Eukaryota > Metazoa > Chordata > Lepidosauria > Squamata > Colubridae > Pantherophis > Pantherophis guttatus. The sequence goes on along the minus strand of NC_142067.1, from coordinate 114,897,156 downwards.
CCATAAATCAGCCCTTAACTCAAAGTTTAAAATGAGAGAAAACTTCTCCTCTATTTTTTTTTTCAAGATAAATAGATAGCACGTTCATTTCTTGAATTTTAATTCACTTTTTGGTATGATCATAAAAATGAACCAATATATCAAATCACTTTAAAGGATTACAAATCTGAATTTAAGATGACACTGCCCCTGCCCCTAATAGTTATAAAAAAGATTTAAAATGGAAATGTATTAAAATGGAGGGTCTCCATAAATAGGAGAGACTTCCACTGAAGATACCGATATTCCACACGTAGAAGATGACAAGAGAAGGACCCAAGTAATATGTCACCCCTGTTGAGGTGACAACCACCACTTGTCCCTTTTCCATGCTTCTTTGGATTGCACACATATTTTCCTTCATTTTTTTATTTTTAATTGTGTCTTAAATTTGAAAATACTCTACCACTGTATTTTCAATTGAAGAAATAAAGGGGAAAAAACCCTCAATTTTTTCCCAAGTAAATAAGGTAGAAAGTTTTAAAGTCAGTCTTCAGCAACTAACGGCTACACTTTGTTAGGAATTTTGCTGTTGCTTTCATAACACACAGAAAACATCTTAAACTGTATGATTAATTATTTATTTCTTAAATAATGGAACCAAGACAAGAGATCCTACTTTTTTTCACCTGAGAAGATTAGCAGTAAGTATGTTGCATTCTGCAAAAAGACCTGTTCTGCCTATATGCTGGAAATGGAAATCTCTCTGCTCTGGTGGTTCGAGTCCTAGCACCTTGTGATGGAGTGAGCTCCCATTATTTGCCTCAGCTTCTGCTCTCCTAGCAGTTCAACAGAATGCTACATGCAAGTAAGTACCATATTTTTTGGAGGATAAGATGCACTTCCCCCCACCCCAAAAGAGGGTGAAAATTTAGGTGTGTCTTATACACCGAATGTAGTCCCACCCACCTGCCAGCTTCCACCCTTTGGCCTCTGCCTCCCAGCAATTTACCTCCTTCAGCACAGCCTGATTAGCACAAGCAGCTGATTGTTAGTTGGATCAGCCTCCTGGCCCTCAGCTGTTTCAGGCTGGAGGGATTGCCATTGCCTTTTGCTGCGTGTGCCTCCACTGTTTGCTGCAAGGAGGCAAATTGCTGGGAGGCAGATTTTTTTGTGTGTGTGTGCTAGTCAGGCTGTGCTGAAAATGAAAGTAAAACTAAAGCAGGCTGTTTGCTGCAAGGAAGCAAATTGCTGGGAAGCAGAGGCAGATTTTTTTTCTTGTTTGCCTCCTCAAAAAAGGTAGGTACATCTTATAGTCCGGAGCATTTTATACTCTGAAAAATACCGTAAATAGGGTACAACTTTGATGGGAAAGATGGTGGTGTTTTATGAGGATGATCAGATCCCTGCCAGTATTGGACCTGCCCAGATACACTCAACTGCAAGGTGACATTGGTGGTAAGAGAAGGTCCCGGATGCTTCTGCAGGACATTAGTCGTCCTTCTGGTATGGAGCTAGTTTGCGCCAGATAAGTGCATGAGCACAAACTAAATGGACTAGCACTCTTCACAGCCAAATAACTACTATGTACTAACATTGTAGTCTCCTGGCTAATTGTACAATCACCATATGTTAAATAATAATATGGTTTTGCCATTGGTGTGCATATAGTATTCTGAGTTGTTCCTTCTCTTACTCACTACCGTAAGGAGTGTTATATCTGAAACTAATAATAGCATATTTTATGCAAAAACTAACTCATGCTTTTCCTCTTTATACATGTAATTATTGAATTACATTATCCAATTCACAGTTTTTGTTACTGATTGTAACACTTGAGGATTTTCTGCCCCTCCTACAATGTTTATTCATCTGCAAAACACTGGTGCTTTAACTTTGTATCTTATGCAAACAGCTGCTTGCTTTGATTTAGTTGAATACTTGGTTAGCTTTCAGGGTTTTTGTTTGTTTGTTTTTGTTTTTCATTTTCATAAAAAATTTCTGCCTGCCAGTCATGATGCATAATTTACTTGATGCCTGTTTAAGCAAATATATTTCTCAATGGCTTATTATACCAGCACATTCATGAACTCTATCAGCTATACTGCATGCCTTTCCAACTTCTTCATCACATATTGTCTACATATTGCAGCTGTTCATATTTCCAGACTGGCTGAGAAAAAGAAAAAGGCAGTTAAGTTTTCTATTTTGTTTAAGTTTTAAATTTTGTTTTGAGAGGGTCAAACTATTTTCCAAAGCGCCAAAAGGAAGGCGAGAAACAATGGATGGAAACTAATCAAGGAGAGAAGCAACCTAGAACTAAAGAGCAGGGATGAAATGCTCCCGGTTCAGACCAGTTTGGCTGAACCGGTAGCGATGGCGGCCGGTGGTTTGGAGAACCGGTAGCGATGGCAGCGCAAGGCTCCACCAGTGGTGGGTTGCTCCCGGTTCAGTCCGGTTCTATAGAACCAGTAGTGAAACTGGCGGGAGGTTTTTGGAGGTTTTCAAAAAGAAACTGGTACAATAAGTTATCTGTAATGGTATAGACTCTACTGCTCAAGCAGAAGGTTGAACTAGAAGACCTCCAAGGTCCCTTCCAACTCTATTATTCTATGGTCTATGTTCTAATTCTTGATGGTCATGAGTTCCATTCACCAACATTGAATGGGGACCTTAGTCACTTACATCATTCTATAGTTAGTCTGTTCTGTCCCAGCTACGGACTCCAAAGAACGCAGCACACACAAAGTCCATACAAACCTTAGTTTACTAATTAAGGACTACTAATGACCTTTGTTAGTAGTTGTTCAAACACAAGTACAATTTAAATCAGTCTTTTCTGAACAAGGGCTGTTAATTTAACTTCATTAACAGCCGACAAGAATCCAAAGAATAATAACTCAATTCTGAGGCACAGTATTTCAGATAACTGTAATCTTACTGTGGTTGGCAGAAAGCCCAGAAGCAATTTGCAGGAAAACTGACAAGAGAGAAACAAGAGCCGAATCAAACGTTTCTGGAATCAAGATGCGAAGGAATATGAACGAAGTTGTTTCCTGCAAATTGCATCAGTCATCTCCTTCCTTAAATAGTCTAGGGGAGTGGCCAATTAGCCCCAAGCCTTACTCTCGAGGACACCACCTCCTGCCTTTTTACAGCTCTGCATGCTCGTGCATCAAGAAGAGGCTCCTCCTCTTCTTCCTCTTCACTTAAGGGAGCTTCTGGAGGTTCTGAAGGCCCTGGCTGAATCCCTGCCTCTGGCACCACATCTTCTCCAGCCTCCTCATTGTCTGACTCGAGTGCCAGCTGCACAGGCTGCTGGCGCAGCACCACACCAGCCTCCTCGCTGTCAGAATCAGCTACTAACTGCACAGCCCGCTGACGGGTCACAACATAGTCAAAGATTATGTAGCGGTCTTAATTTTGCCTTAAAATTGTCATAAATGTGGCTCAAGGTTTCCACGGCCATACATAATACTAAATTAAAACAGCACAATGAACAATAGTCAAGGAATGTGATATTTGGACATCTCTGACATCACAGTAACACAGCCAATAATGGCCAGAGGTTGAGATTTTGAGTGTTATGTTTCACATTAACTGAAATACATATGCTTATTTAATGTTACATTGATATCCCACTTAATTTCCCAAAAACGTCAGACACTATATTTTCCCCTGATTTCTTTAAGGTAAAACTAGAAATAAGTACATGGATATTTTATCAGCAAGGCATTAATAATAATGTTAAGGGAAGTCATGTTTTTGTCACCTATTTTCTTTCTAGAGGGTATTCAATATATCACTGAATTACCACTAAAATTTGCTTAGGGTAACTTTTGAATCAAATTCATTAGTCCTTCTGATGAGACCTTTAAAAGACGGTGTAATAGTTCACGGGGTTAGATTTTTCACACGTGACAAGATTCATTCTTCAACTCCCTTGTGAATAGAAAATCATTGTTTTCAACACCTATAAATAATAAGTATTTATTCTGGAAATTCAATCAACTGTTTTTGGATGTGTCTCAGTTTTTCTGGGGTATACTTTTTAAAAATTGCTTTTGGCTATCTTTCCATTAATTTTGTCCCATCTCCAGATTACTGATCAAATTGGGCTAGTAAGAATAGTTCCCGATAATAAAATACTTTATTTGATTTTTTATTTTTTTTTGGCAATGATGTTTCTAACTTTTACTTCAACTTTTAACTTAACATGATAGATACAGTAGATAAATGATAGATGGATAGATTGATAGAAAGAGAGATAGATGATAGATGATAGATGATAGATGATAGATAGATAGATAGATAGATAGATAGATAGATAGATAGATAGATAGATAGATGAAAGAACTTTATTAATATTAATAAACATCCTAAGATCTTTATATACTTTTCACTTTATGATGTCTCTAACTGGTGCCCCAGTTCTAAATAGCCTGCTTTGGAAATCTGCCCAATGATTTACCATATTTTTCAGAGTATAAGATGCACTGGAATATAAAATGCACCTAACTTTTTTTGTGAGGAAAAGAAGAAAAAGAAATCTCCCTCTGCGTCTGCCTCTGCCTCTGAGCAATTTTGCCTCGTTGCAGCAAACAGCAAACAGCCTGCTTTACTTTTATTTTTGTTTTAAGCATAGCTTGATTAGCACAAGGAAAAAAAAAATCTGCTCCAGTAATTTACTTCTTTGCAGCAAGCACAGAGCCCTGCATAAAACAGCTAAGAGCAAATCAGCTGAGAGTCGGGAGGTTGATCCAATCAACTTGTGCTAATTAGCCTGGGCTGAAGCTGAAAGGAGCTGTTTTTTCTTGCTGTTTGCTTGCAAGGAGGTAACTGCTGCGAGGCAGAGGTCAAAGAGTGAGGGCCAGTGGGTGGGTGGGGCTATATTTGGTGTATAAGACACACCTAAATTTTCACCCCCTTTTAGGGGGGGAAAGGTGCGTCTTATACTCCGAAAAATACAGTAAATATAATATTTTAGGATTCAAAGTTTCATATTGTAGTATAATGGATCAATGATACATTTGTTCATTGGTTATGATTCAAATATATTCTTTTGAATTAATATTTTAAATTCTCTAGCTATATTTGAAATCCCTCCCACAATTATTCAGAAACAAATGATAGGTGTATATGCAATTGCGGTAAAGACCTCCTCCTCCTCCTTATCATAAGTCTTTTTTTTTGTTTGTTTGTTTCTCATGCATTGAGAATAGATGGTGATTGTGATGATGATGATGATAATTAAATTAATAAATGTCGTATTCGATTCTTGAAGACTATGTTGACACATCTGAATATAATGCCATTTAGGCTGTTGCATTCATACCGGGATTTTATCAAACAAATTACTTCCCTTTCATCCTTATTTTCCTTTACATCCATGATGAACACTTTGCAGAATGCAAAAGTTTATTTATTACTTTTATGCATTAATAACGAAACTTATAGTTGCTAGTCTGGCTTTCCAATGAGTTGAAAGTTTTTTCATTTATAATAACTTTGTATATCACCATCCTTAACTCACAATCATATATCACACATATAAGGCTATTTTTTAAAGCCAAGTCTACTGTTATATTTACTTTCATTGGTAGTATCAGACTTCTGCTGGGTTCATGTGCCAAAGAATTATTTGGATCACCTTTTGAAATGTTTCTCTTCCATATCTATCTGGAGCATTGACATTCCCATCAATTATGCAGTGCCTACCAGTGTTTGTTTTACATTATGGCATTAAACAGATCAACTAATAACTACTCCAGGGTTAGCAGAGTAATGCACTGTTTTCATTTTGATCTGTTTTCATTTAGTAACAGTAATGTGTGCGGCATAAATCATGTAAGTGCCGAAATGAAACTCTTCATTACTTATTCACATATGCAATTAAAAGGGCATGAAGCAACTAAGAAAGGAAATTTAATCGACAAGTTGCATACCAAACTTGAATTAGCATTCACTGAATTAAGGCTTTACAAGTGTCAAGGACAAGGCTATACTTGCTAATAGAATTTTTTTTTTTAAAAAAAGTGGCTGCCCCAGAAATATGTTTATTGGCTCATGGAAAGAGATCTAAACTTTGAACCTAGAGACAAAGATAGATAATGCAAATAGCCATGGTGTTGTATAAGTCGCTCAATTCATGCCAAGAGTCACAACAATCGCAGAAGTATGAAAATGCTATTAAATATATACCGTATTTTTCGGAGTATAAGACACACCTTTTTTCCCCCAAAAGAGGATGAAAATCTTATACAAGGAATGTGGCCCCGCCCAGCCTCTCAAACACAAGTTTCAGAGGCTGAAAAAAAAGCAAGGCACAGCGCTCACAACCAGGGGTGAACTGGATCGCCTGGTTCGGACTGGATCGCCTGATCCGGTAGCGATGGCGGCAGGTGGTTCGGAGAACCGGTAGCAAAAATCCCTGCGCCCCCCCACCATGCCCAGCTGAGCTGCACGATCATCAGAGGCTTTTTTTTTTTTTACTTTTAAAAGCATTTTTTCTACAACCTCTTCCACCGAAAAAATGCTTTAAAAAAAAAAAACCTCTGATGATCGTGCGGCTCAGCTGGGATCGTCAGAGGTTTTTCAAAGCATTTTTTTCTGCAAAATGGTAAAATGGTAAAAAAAATGCTTTGAAAAGTCTCTGACGATCCCAGCTGAGTTTCCTGATCGGCAGAGGCTTTTCAAAGCATTAGAAAAAATGCTTTGAAAAGTTAAAAAAAAAAAAGTTGGCCACACTCACCCAGTCACATTACCCCCCCTACCAAGCCACGCCCACAAAACGGGTAGTAACAAATTTTACATTTCACCCCTGCTCACAACCAAGGAACCTGTTGCTAAAGTTCACCTCTGGGAACAGCTGATTGGGAGTATTCCGGGAGGCTGATCCACCCGCCAATCAGTTTTTTTCTTATTTTCCTCCCCAAAAACTAAGGTGCATCTTATACTTCAATGCATCTTATAGTCCGAAAAATACGATAAATTACTTTGGGAACTAATTTTGCAGATGTAATGTAGAAAAAAAACAACTAAGTTCAAGTATTCAAATAGTATTCTGAAAAGTTTTCCATAGAGCTTTAATATTGCCCATGACCCAGTGCATTTTTTTAATGCTTGATTTTATTTGATCCCTAAATCTTTCTTCAATAATGACTTTGTTCCCAAACTTCATATCTACAACACAGAATAGAATCTGTTAGAGTTCTTGCCTGGTTCTTTTATTTCCTCCAGCCTAAATCCTCTTTTTATTATCATGATCAGACCAGAACCTTTTTAAAGCGTGATAAATATTCTCTTCTGAAAATATGAAACTGTCATATACTAAACAAGGTGTTGATTAGATATAATACTAGGATAGTTGGGGATCCAGTGTTGTCTTCATGGACATTTGGGGCCATTTTGTCTAATAATGGAAATCAAACATAGTGTCTCTGCAATTTTTGCAACTGCAATTATTTTGGCTACATACATCAATACGACAATAATAGAATAGGACTCTGGGCATTGTACAATAGAATAAATAGAATAAGAATAAAATCAGAATAATTTAAGATTGAAATTTAAAATTATGCAAATATATATATATGCAAAAACCGCTCACACATTGATCACGAAATATCCAGAATCATAAAGCCTACAAACCTGAAATTTGCCACCTATGTCTCTTGGCTTCTAGATGCTCACTAAGAAAGGATTTTTCTAAATGACCATCAGAGCATTAGAATAGAATGGAATGGAATAACAGAGTTGGAAGGGACCTTGGAGGTCTTCTAGTCCAACCCCCTGCCCAGGCAGGAAACCCTTCAGACAAATGGTTATCCAACATCTTCTTAAAAATTTCCAATGTTGGGGCATTCACGACTTCTGCAGGCAAGTTGTTCCACTTATTAATTGTTCTAACTGTCAGGAAATTTCTCCTTAGTTCTAAATTGCTTCTCTCCTTGATTAGTTTCCACTCATTGCTTCTTGTTCTACCCTCAGGTGCTTTGAAGAATAGTTTGACTCCTTCTTCTTTGTGGCAACCCCTGAGATATTGGAATACTGCTATCATGTCTCCCCTAGTCCTTCTCTTCATCAAACTAGACATACCCAGTTCCTGCAACTGTTCTTCATGTTTTAGCCTCCAATCCCCTAATTATCTTTGTTGCTCTTCTCTGCACTCTTTCTAGAGTCTCAACATCTTTTTTACATCGTGGCAACCAAAACTGAATGCAATATTCCAAGTGTGGCCTTACCAAGGCATTATAAAGTGGTATTAACACTTCACGTTATCTTGATTCTATTCCTCTGTTTATTCAGCCCAGAACTGTGTTGGCTTTTTTGGCAGCTGCTGGACACTGCTGGCTCATATCTAAATGGTTGTCCACTAGGACTCCAAGTTCCTTCTCACAGTTACTACTATTGAGCATGGTACCACATATACAGTACCTGTGCATTTTGTTTTTCTTTCCTAAATGTAGAACCTTGCTTTTTTCACTGTTGAATTTCATTTTGTTAGATAGCGCCCAATGTTCAAGTCTGTCAAGATCCTTCTGTATTTTGAGCCTATCTTCTGGAGTGTTGGCTATTCCTGCCATCTTGGTGTCATCTACAAATTTAATGAGTTCCCCATCTATCTCCTCGTCCAAGTCATTGATGAAGATGTTGAAAAGCACTGGGCCTAAAACAGAGCCCTGGGGTACTCCACTGCATACTTCCCTCCATGTAGATGCAGTTCCATTGAGGACTACATGTTGAGTGTGGTTGGTCAGCCAGTTACGAATCCATCTGGTGGTCGTATTAGTATATCCATCTGGTGGTCGTATTAGTATTTCCTATATTATGATTAACATGCTCTGATGCTAAGGAGTTCTACTCCCCCTCCCCACCTGAAAAGAAATCTGTTCCAAATGCAAAACACAAGCAGATGAGTGGAGTTTCACTTTCAGTTTTACTTTCACAGACGGAAGCAGCTTTAATACTGAACACTTGAGCTAAGCTATGGCCAGGCTCCTTCCTGTCTCCTTCTTGCTCACACAGCAAATACTGTTTCACTTTCCAAACAGCCCTCTGATGCTAAGGAGTCATACTCCCACTCCCCACCTCAAAAGAAATCTGTTCCACACTCGGATGCTAAGGAATTCTACTCCCCCTCCTCACCTCAAAAGAAATCTGTTCCAAATGCAAAGCACAAGCAGAGGAGTTTCACTTCCAGTTTTACTTTCACAGCAGCAAGCAGCTTTACTACAGAACAGTTGAGCTAAGTCACGCCCAGCCTCCTTCCCATCTCCTTCTTGCTCACACAACAAATACTGTTTGAGTTTCCAAACACACCCCTCAACCCTCTCACACACTGACAGGATGCTAACCAGATGAATATCGATGGATGCTGCGGGCTGGGACATTCTACTCCCCCTCCCCTTCTGTTCCAACTGCCAGTTGCATTACATTAACACACTGATGCTATGGAGTTACACATTCTACATTAAGTTTCAGGCTGCAAGTGTCAATTTATCAAGCCTGAGCACATAGTTTCATAGCTAAGCATGGGCATCCAGCTAATAACATTATAAAATTTCAAAAGGTGAAATATTCCAAGATGGGTTAGCAGTTGTTACTACAGGTGTGAGGGGTTCTTATGGGGTCAGCCAGTCCCATGGTTGTTTGGGCCTCTGTGTTCCCCACACAAGGCTGTAAAGTCAAGTTTCGATCCCTTTGTGGAAGGCTAAGATATTTGAGATTTTCTCTGAGGGCACCTCTGAGGACAGGATGTTCCAGAGTTGGTACCAAGGTGCATGAATTTAGGAGCTCAGAGTGTAATATATGTTTTACACTGAACATGTTTTTATTAACTGGGGTTTAAGTTATACTGCTTGTCAAGTAGTAGCTCTTCACAGACAAATTGCACTTGTATTTGTTTTCTTTTAAAAGGAGCCAACACCAGATCAGCACATAATTTTAATGGGTAAGTTCAGCTTTGAACATTAGAGGGAGAAAAACTTCCCTCTATCCATATATTTCATATTGTGCGTAACTCTGTGACATCTCTCCTTTCCTGCCTTCAAGTTAATCTCTCCTTACCTGCCTTCAAGTTAAACTCACAGTGGAATAAACATTCTGAGTCAGGGTTCTCTCCAAAACAGCTGTAGGAAAACTATTAGAAAATACTAAAATAATGTATCTGTGTTTTGAGAAATAAAGTACCGTATTTTTTGGAGTATAAGACACACTTTTTCCCCACCCTAACAAGGGTGAAAATTTGGGTGCGTCTTATACACCGAATGTAGCCAAAAACATGAGGTACGGAGGCAGCAATGGTCTGTGGCAATCCCTGCAGCCTGGAACAGCTGATTGGGGGTATTCTGGGAGGCCGATCCACCCATCAACCAGCTGCTCATGCTGAATCAGGCTGCAATAATGTGCTGAAGCTGACCTGTCTGTTTGCTATTTGCTGCAAGGACTCGGCGTTTGCAGCAGCAATCACATCCAGAAAGCACACACAAGTAACTGATTCAGCAGGATTCAGTAATTTATCTTTATATGTAATATAACACATGAAGTAAATATACAATACCAAAAGCAGGTTTTCCAAAGCAAAACACAAGCAGAGGAGAGGAGTTTCAGTTTCAGTTTTGAGCAGCAGACTAGCACTAGCTTAGCACAGACTCAGAGCTGCAGAGCTAAGCCACGCCCAGCCTCCTTGCTGTCTCCTTCCTTGTTGCTCACACAGCAAATACTGTTTCAGTTTCCAAACAGCCCTCAACTCTCTCACACACTGACAGGACGAGAGCCAGATGAATACCGATGGATGCTGGTAGGCAGAGGCAGATTTTTTTTTCTTATTTTTCTCCCCATAAACTAAGGTGTGTCTTACACTCTGGAGCATCTTATACTCTGAAAAATATGGTAAGCTATAGATCCGGGGTTCCCAACACCCGAGCAGTGGTCCAGTGCTGGGCCATGGCCCATTCAAAATTGGTGGGCATGGCCAGTGGGTTTGACAGGCAGCACTTGGCCTTCTGCACCCCCCTGAGAGCAAAAATGGGCTGCGGGGCACCACACACCCCCGTGCCCCATTTTGGACCTAGTAGGCCTCCTTGCACTTACCTGGGAACCAAAATGGGGCACATGAGGACTCCTGGAAGGGGCGAGGCAGGAAGGGGCAGGGCCAGCCAGCAATTTAACAACTGGTTTGCCCAAACTAGTCCAAACTGGCTGAATCCCACCACTGCCATTGTTTCACATTTAAGGGAGCAGGTCTAGTCTCTTATTCCAAAGAGAGTAACTAAAGCCATATCTTCCATCTAGATTATAATCTAAACGTTTCAAAGTTGCTTTTTCAAAAGGTAACTGGATTCTTTTTTTTTTCCCCCTTGAGGAAGAAGTAGATGTTTAGTTCCTCATCCAAGAAGTGTCACCAGTTATAACTGAATTGTGGGTGGGATGGACCTATTCTTCCATCCCCTCACCATTTCCTCACAACCTTCTTGGTTGAGAAGCAAAATGTCTTCTTCTTCTTTTTTCAAGGAAAAAGCAATCCAGTTGATATTTTTGAAAAACCACCTTTGAGACAACTATGTCCTGGATGACTGAGAATCACCATAGACATATAATCTACAAGGTTAGACAAGTAGCCAAAAGGGAAATCTTAACCAATTCTTGAATATCCCCCAGCCTCCCATTTCACCATACCTGCCTTAAGATGCATGTCAGCATTTGTAATGCAATTGGAATGATATTCTTAAAAGCATGTAGCGGGCATGCTTCATTTCTAAAGTAATATAATAATGGTTCAGGAAGCTTGATCATTTATTGAGGGCTGCACCAGGGTATAGATCAGGGGTGTCAAATTTTATTTCACTGAGGGCCGCATCAGGGTTGTGTTTGACCTTGGGGGAGGCAGGTGGGTGTGGCTAGCTCGACATCATTTGTGTCAGGGGCGCCTGTGGTGGTAAAAATGGGCTCCTGAGCTCCAATTTCGGCTGCAGTGGCCTCCTGAAACCCTCTGCCAGTGAAAACAGAGCTCAGGAGGGTGCCCACGGCCCTCCCAAGCTCTGTTTTTGCTGGTAAACACACTGTGGGCCAGTCCTTAGCTGTTTCCAGGGTGGCCCCATTGGCCAGATCTAAGCACCCTGCAGGCCGGATCCGGCCCCTGGGCCTTGAGTTTGACACCTCTGAACTAGATGAATAGTGTGAGCTGGGGTAAAATCTAAAATTTGTTACTACCGGTTCTGTGGGCGTGGCTTGGTGGGGATGGGGGTGGTAATGTGACTGGGTGGGCGTGGCAACTTTTTTTTCTTTTTTTACTTTTAAAAGCATTTTTTCTACAGCCTCCTCAGCCGAAGAGGTTGCAGAAAAAAATGCTTTCAAAAGCCTCTGACGATCAGGCAACTCAGCTGGGATTGCCAGAGGCTTTTAAAGGCATTTTTTTTTCCTACAACCTCTTCGGCCTGAAGAGGTTGTAGAAAAAATGCTTTTAAAAGCCTCTGATGATCCCAGCTGAACTGCGCGATCAGCAGAGGCTTTTTTTTTTTTACTTTTAAAAGCATTTTTTTGGCTGAAGAGGTTGTAGAAAAAATGCTTTTAAAAGTAAAAAAAAACAGCCTCTGATGATTGCGCGGCTCAGCTGGGCATGGGGGCAGGGCACAGGGATTTTTGCTACCAGTTCTCCGAACCACCCGCTGCCGTCGCTACTGGATCGGGCGATCTGGTCCAAACTGGGAGCATTTCACCCCTGGTATGAGCTCATATTCTTTGTAAGCAATAGCTAGCATAAGAAGGCAGAGAATTATGGAGTGCTGGAAGTATTCATTAAGGGTGATCAGTAAGATATTCTTAATTAACAACATGCCTTGGACATGACAATCCATTTTTGACAAAGTATCCTGATAGTAATTAACAACAGATTAATGCATATATAATTGTTGCAGGCAATTTTCATGCCAGGATGGGCCCAAATGATAGGCATTCATATGCTACTTATAAGGTCCACCTGTTCAATGCGGAAGCAGATGTTTTTTTGGTTTTTTTGATCCAATAACCAAAGGACAAGAGAGCAACCCTTTCAGAGTTTTGCTTGACTCACATGGTTGGTTCCTTTACCAAATAAATTCTAAATGGCTTCATTGAAGCTGATCACCCAGAACTAACTTACTAAACTAGGACTAAAACTAGTGTTACCAATTACTTTATCGTCTCTGTAGACCTTGTAGGAGGACAGCCATGTTAATCTACAGTAACTAGAAATCAGAAGAAATTTATTTATTTATTTATTTGTCAAGCATGTACAAGATGACAAGTATAGGTATGGACATAAGCATAAATAAAGGATGTAAATACAAATAAATGGGGACAGTAAGAAAGGACCAGTAGGCACACTGGTGTGCTTATGCATGCCCCCTTTACAGACTTCTTAGGAATAGGGTGAGGTGCATGGTAAACAGTTTGAAGTTGAAAGGGTTTGAGGCTGTAACAACAGAGTCGGGTAGAGCATTCCAGGCATTGACCACTCTGTTGCTGAAATCATATTTCCTGAAATCGCGTTTGAAGCGGCTTACCTTGAGTTTGTATAGATTGTTTGCCCATGTACTATTGTGGTTAAAACTGAAGAAGTTGTTGATGGGCAAGATGTTGTAGCAGGCAATTTTGTGTACTATGCTTAAATCGGACCACAGGCAGTGCAATTCCAGATTGTCCAAGCCAGTGGTGAGTTGCCACCGGTTCATCCTGGTTTGGGCGAACCGGTAGCAGCGGTGGTGGGAGGCTCCACCCACCCACCCAGACATCATCAGATATGCTCTGCATATGCACAGAAGCTTCTGCGCATGTGTAGAAGTGGTGCGTGCACAAGCAAACTGGTAGCAAAGATAAGTGAAACCATCACTGGTCCAAGCCCAAAATTTTAAGCCTGGTAGCGTAGGGAATTCTATTGTGAGTAGAGGAGTAGAGTACTCTTCTCATAAAATACCTCTGAACCCGCTCAATCATGTTAATGTCTGAAATACAGTGTGGGTTCAAGGCGGACAAGCTGTATTCAAGAATTGGTTTGGCAAAAGTTTTGTATGCCTTAGTTAGCAATACAATATTACCGGAGAAGGAACTTCGCAAAATTAGTTTAACAACTCTTAGTGACTTTTTGGCAATGCTGTTACAGTGAGCTCTGGGGCTTAGATCATTTAAGATGAGTACTCCTAAATCCATGACAGAGTGACGGCCTCTACGAGATTGTTTCCTCCCAACTTGAATTTGGTGTTCTGATTTTTATTGCCAATGTGTAGGACAGAACCTTTAATAGTAGAAATTTGGAATTTAGAATTTAGAAATTTGGTAGGACTTTTTCAGATGAACCAATTTTATTGAATGACATGGGTTTTTATGACCTATAACTCACTTCATTAAATGCATTGAGTGGTTAAACAAATATAAGATTGAAATAGAGATAATGCAACTGAGAAGGAGGAAGAAGATGTGGATATACATACAATGGTTGTTATGCTATAAAATTAGAAATGTGTGCAGTAATTGATGCTGGACCTTGTCTGGTCAAACTAATAAGAAACATTTTTTTTTCATAGAATTATACAGACCACCAGCAAAGTCAACTAGAGAACTGTTATTACTAATTGCAAACTTTTGGCTATTACAATGTCACATAAATTAGAAGTTGCATTCAATACAGCATTGCTTGAAGTAATTAAGTAGTAGTTATGTACTGAAGTTAATCAATTAATAAAGTAATGTATGGCCCTTGAGACTAATTCACAGAATCATATGCAAATTTATTGTTATAAGAGACTTGTAAAAGAAAAAGCAGCCTTGGGATTTGTTTTTCTTGTGACCTGGAAATTATATGTCAACTCCTGGTGTTATAACCTTATTTATGCCAATTTATTCAAAATAAAGTGCTACAAAAGTTCCATTGGTGTGTGGGCTACATGATTGGCCAAATTAATCCATCCTGCCAGGAAAGCACACAGTAATAACAACAACATAATTTGTATGCCACCCAACTCTCAACACCAAGACAAAAAGTCTATTTTAGTTATATTTTACTTTACTAATTTGATTAAGATTTCCTGGTACTGTTATCATCCAATAGGACTTGTAGTACATATATCTATAACAGGGGTGGGAAACACTGTCCCTTTTATGACGTGTGGACTTTCATTTCCAGAATTCCTGAGCCATCAAGGTTCTGAGCATGCTGGTTCAGGAATTCTAGGAGTCGAAGTCCACAAGTCATAAAAGGGACATGGTTCCCCACCCCTGATCTATATCTATATTGTTTATATCCATGTCTGTGTCTGTATCCGTAGCCATATCTATATTTACATCTACCTCTACCTCTATCTCCATTTCCATTTCCATCTCTATCTCTCTATCTCTCTATCTCTATCTCTATCATCTCTATCTCTATCTCTATCCATCTATCTATCTATCTATCTATCTATCTATCTATCTATCTATCTATCTATCTATCTATCTATCTATCTATCTATCTATCTATCTATAATCTATATCTCTCTATATTTATTTAGCCTTGGTGGCACAATGGACTAAAGTGCTGTTAACTATTACCAGCTGCCTGCAATTACTGCAAGTTCAAATCTCACCAGGCTCAAGGTTGAGTCAGCCTTCCATCCTTTCGAGGTAGGTAAAATTAGGACCCAGAATGTGGGGGCAATAAGCTGACTTTGTATAAAAAAGAACACCACTTTGGGGGGGGGGGCGAAAGCCCTACTAAGCAGGTATATACAAAAGTATGAAGGCTATTGCTTAACGCATTGTAAGCCACCCTGAATCTCTGGAGAAGGGCGGCATATAAATTGAACCAATAAATAAATAAATACATTTATTCTCTGTCTCTCTTTTCTTCTGTCCATCTCCATCTCCATATCTATATTTATAGCTATAGCTATAGCTATAGATAAAGCTATATGGTTAGATAAATAGAACGACTGTGGCAAAAGTAGTAACAATAGTAATAGGGGCCTTGGACCTCTACTTCCGTCTATCTCCACCTCCATCTCCATCTTCATCTCCCTCTCCCTCTCTCATTTCTCATCTCTCTATCTCTCTACATATCTATCTATCTCTATCTATCTCTATCTTTAGTCTCTGTCTCTGTCTCTCCCTATGTCCATCTCCATATCTATATTTATAGCTATAGCAATATGATTAGGTAAATAGAACGACTGTGACAAAAGTAGTAACAATAGTAATAGGGGCCTTGGGTAAAATCCCAAAACAACTGGAACACCACATGAACACCTTTGGCATTGACAAATTCACCATCAGTCAATTGCAAAAGGCAGCTTTACTCAGAACAGCTTCCATCCAGCAACGATATCTGTAACACCATCAAACTTCCAGACCTGCCTATCCCAGGTCCTTGGAAAGGACTCAATAGGTAGACAAAAATGCCAAACCCACTCTGAACTTCTGGCTGACTGTGCAATGAACCATACTAACCATACTAAGAATTTAACATCACTGTATCATATATGTGCATGTATCACTGACTGATAGAGATGGAGAAATACAAAGTTTGACAATGTGATGTGCTATTGGAAGTTGGAACAATTATATAATTATTAAATATAATTATTATTTTAAAATATAATTACGGTTTAAAATTCCTTTAGGGAGTGACATGGGATTAAAAGATGAATTCCAGCTGCAAATGAAATCTGCATACAGATGGATTCAGTTTTCTCTGGCACTTCCTTGACTGGCATTCATTTGTATGTTTAAAAAGTGGAATCACTACCCACACCTGTGCAGCCTCACTTTTTTTTTCCTTTTTAAAAAATGTTTTAGAAGGAAGCACCTATTTTTTAAAAAAAATATTTCCTGTCAAAGCAAACAGGTAGAATAATAAATATTTTTCAGCATCTGCACATGCCATTCCTGTACAATATTAAACATGAAGAAGTGAAGCAAAGCGGCATTACAGAATAGCAGCAGTTCTTCTATAATGCCAATTACGTTCTAAGTGGTTTTCAATTTGCACTTTGTTTTTGTTTCATAACTCTCAGATTTATTGTTTCTATTTCCAACCGGAGAATGTAAAAGCACTGACTCTGCAGAAAAGAAACCATTTTTTTTATTGATTCCAACTGAGAGTGTGTCTATAACAGAACACGGTGATAACAATAAAACAAAAATAGCAATGTCTTGTTCCAGATCAATTTCTCAACTTCCTTGGTATAACTGAATGGAAGTCCAACAGGGTTTGTAAGATTCGTTTTTATGTTGCTCGGGTTTCAGAGTTATGCACTGTAATTAGATGTATAGATGTCATTGAATTTTGTCAAAATAATGAAAAAAACTGTTACTGTTCAAGGAAAATTGTCAAGTGCCAAGAAAATCAGGAGATCCAGACAATTCAAATAGGTATAAAAAAATATTGTAAGCTTGAGCTCTCTACAAGAATCTGAACTACTAACAACCAAGGGAAATTAGCGGGAGATAAGTGTAGAAGGAATTCAAAATGGGCTGAACTTAAATCTCTTATGGGTGTGAAGGGACTCATGACTGATTACGTGTTTGACCCCTCCCTCAGGCTCAGTCTGGTCCTCTCCTACAAGATATAAAGTATATAAAATCAAAAAGAAACAAAAAAAGAGTAATAGTAAAACTAAAGGAAAAGATCATGGGAAATGATGGTATACTAAATTTAGTAGGTAACAGCTTACTTTTCATCCAGCTCTAACTGCCTATGCAGGGGTGAAATGCTCCCGGTTTGGACTGGATCACCCGATCTGGTCCAAATGGCGGTGGGTGGTTCGGAGAACTGGTAGCAAAAATCCCTGCGCCCCCCTCCCCACCATGCCCAGCTGAGCCGCAGGATCATCAGAGGCTTTTTTTTTTTTACTTTTAAAAACATTTTTTCTACAACCTCTTCCGACGAAAAAATGCTTTTTAAAGTAAAAAAAAAGCCTCTGATGATCGCACAGCTCAGCTGGGATAGTCAGAGGCTTTTCAAAGCATTTTTTTCTGCAACCTCTTGGCCAAAGAGGTGGTAAAAAAAATGCTTTGAAAAGTCTCTGACGATCCCAGCTGAGTTGCCTGATCGGCAGAGAGGTATTTTGTAAAAAGCCTCTCTGACGATCCCAGCTGAGTTGCCTGATCAGCAGAGAGATATTTTTTAAAAAATCTCTCTGACGATCCCAGCTGATTTTCCTGATCAGCAGAGGCTTTTCAAAGCATTAGAAAAAATGCTTTGAAAAGTTAAAAAAAAAAAAAAAGTTGGCCACGCCCACCCAGTCACATTACCCCCATCCCAACCAAGCCACGCTCACAGAACCGGTAGTAACAAATTTTACATTTCGCCCCTGTGCCTATGTCAATTTAGAAATGTTATATGGGTCCCCCCCTACTTTTAGGTTAATGCTGCTATAAAATTAGTTGCTACTGCAGAAAGGGAACAAAAGCCTGGCGTGTTGTATGATTCAGATTGGAATCAAGGGGTAGAATTGGGTAAAATTTGAGCTCAGCAAGAAGAGCAACTCTAGTACTTATAGATATAGGTCTCTCCTGCAGTACAGACACCGTGGTGGTTGAGTTCTAATGGGCCTCCCACAAGTTTACAGAATGTCAGGATTTTTCTTTATTTGAAAGATATATACATATCTTCATTCATTTTAGCCATTTTGTATTCACTGCAGGATGAAGACCTCTTCCGTACTTTTCCAATCAATACGGTCCTGAGCTTTCTTTTGATATAGATGGGGAACACATTTGTAGTTCCTAGCATTCTTCATACCTCTCTCATTTGATAGTTCATTAAAGTAAAGGAAGCAAGAGGCTTTTCCTCTATTTCCATAATACTATTTCGATAAAAATCCGTATCAGTAAAATCTGCACTCCCCAGATACTTGTGACTATTTTAGCCTTTGACATTAAGCCAGGGATGAAATCCAGCAGGTTCTGACAGGTTCTGGAGAACCGGTAGCAGAAATTTTGAGTAGTTCGCAGAACCGGCAAATACCACCTCTGGCTGGCCACAGAGTGGGGTGGGAATGGAGATTTTGCAATATCCTTCCCCCAGGAGTAGGGAGGGAATGGGGATTTTGCAGTATCCTTCCCTGGAGTGGGAGGGAATGGAGATTTTGCAGTATCCTTCCCCTGCCACTCCCACCAAGCCACGCCCACAGAACCGGTAGGAAAAAAAAATAGATTTCACCCCTGCATTAAGCCAATGAGAATCTTCCTTCGTGAGTGAAGATTTAAACATTATAGAGTCAATATCTGGCCAGACTTTAATTCCTGGTGAAAAAGAGGATGGATTACAAAAATAAGGGGAAAAAAATAGATGAAGAAAAGATGTAGTTCTTGAACTGCGGTAGATCTGATAGAACAATACCCAAAGCCAGTTATCTACTGCATTTCTAAATTGATAATCATATTATTATTGTTATTATAATTATTTAAATATTCATGGATGATGGTAACAGTTAACTCATGGATTCTCTTTGCTGTGCTAGACTACAGAACAGTGAAATGACTTGTACAACATGAAATGATTAGTTCAGCTGATTCAGTATTGTCTAAACTAACATGTAGACAATATCCAGATGATAATTTTTTTTGACTACTGGCATCACTGACTGTTTGTAGAAAGCACCATGGAACAAAGCAGGTCTATACTGGAAAGTTACTCCTATAATGGACAGTATAGATCAGTAATGGCTAACCAAAAGCGCGTGCCTGAAAGTGAACACGTGTGTGCCCACACCCATAATGCAATCTCCCCGTGTTCCCACCACCCCTGCCCATGCCCATGTGACACCCCCACACTCTTCCTGTGCATGCACACATGACCCCCCCATGCTCCTCGCCAGCCCTGCGCATATGCATGCAACACCCCTGTGCATGCGCGCGCAATATCCCCACACCCCATTTTGGACCTAGCAGGCCTCCCTGAAGCCTCCTGGAACCAAAAACGGGCCACAGGGGGGTGCCACCCCCCACCCCCCACACATGCACATGCGTCTCCAGCAGGGGTGGGTTCTATTTTTTTTTACTACCGGTTCTGTGGGCGTGGCTTATTTTGTGGGTGTGGCTTGGAGATCATGTGACTAGGTGGGTGTGGCTAGCTGGTCAGAGTCATTTCTGGAAGGTCCTCGCACTTACGACCCGACTTATTTGTTTGCTTTTATCACTGATCAGCTGTAGGGCGGCCCTTTGAAGCCCCGTGGCAAGAGTTTAAACAGTTTTTTTCCCTCTAGTCATCAGCTGGGACTCAGGAGGCAGCAATAGATTGGGGGTGGGACCAAATAAAAGGTAAGAATAACATGGGAGGGTGGGGGGGAGAACCGGTTCGGTGACGTCATATCGTCACCACTACCGGCTCGGCCGAACCGGACCGAACCAGGAGGAACCCACCACTGGTCTCCAGCATGCGTGGCAGAGACCCAAAAATCAACTGGCCAGTGGGAGGTGCACGCGCATGCACGGTGGAGTTGACCTAGGGGCGACGGCTTTTGTGCCCGCAGAGATGGCTCCGCGTGCCACAGGTTCGCCATCATGGGTATAGATGCAGCATGAGTTCTATCAGTGTGGTTGATTTCTTCTCAGAATGGAAAAGTTTAAAGATTGATGTACAAATAATCCAGAATGGTAGTATAAAGAACAGGACGCAATGCCAAATGATTTCATAGATTTAATATATTTTCATTAAACTAAACATTCTTGGTTTATTTGGTTTCTTATTTATATTTGGTTTCTGTTATAACCGGTCTCCTTCTACAATGTGTTACTTTTTATCTGGTGGGTAAAAAATATTGGGTATGAAATAATTGACATCTCTGAATTCATATATTTTGTTACATATATAATTTTAAAATAAGATTTCATTGTATTTTATTTATACCATAGAATGATATTTCAAAACTACTATTTCTATATTAGTCTTCGAAAAGTAGAATGGCTTTGTTTTAGAAAGATGACTTTTTAAAACTTTAAGTTTGAATAAATACAACTAAAAGTAAGTTAATTAGCTGGTTGGGGAGCACTTTTAGGGATTCATTAATCTCTATTTGCATAATTTTGACATATCTTTGTCCCATTGGTGATTTAACAGTTATAAATATTAAGCTTAGTTTAGCAGGATCTAAGATGAAAAAAATATTGAAAGACTAGAGAGAAAGGGAAAAATCCTTCACTTCAATAAGATATATTTATTTATTAATACACTATATAGAATTATTAATTAATTTTCTTCTGAATTCTCAGTTCATCCTTGGTAACAAGATGCTGACTGGAGGAAAACTGAGATGCGTGATCAATGTACTAATCTCAATTTGCAAATGTCTTCAGAATTTCTTTTAAATTCCCTTTAGGCAAAAACCTCATGCAACTAGAGGTTATGTTGATCCCAGTATGGTAATGTTATTAATCTTACTGGATTTCTTTTCTTTTTTTATAGAATTGGCAAGTCTAATGTAGGATCACATTTTTACCTTTTGACATCATAAAAAGCAAACTACCCATAGGCCAGATTTAAGCACCCTGCAGTCTGGATCTGGCCCCCGGGCCTTGAGTTTGACACCCCTGATATACAGTCTCCTGCTCAAGCAGGGGGTTGGACTAAAAAACCTCTGAGGCCCTTTCCAGCTCTGTTATTCTGTTATCTCCCCAGTCCATGTACAAAACCTAATCACTAGTGTACATTAGAGACGAGGGGAGCCCTTGCTGATAATAATAATATTAACCGCGCGGTTAATAGTCGCACGGGTGGTTATGGGAGCGACGTGGAGTTCCCATGTAACACCTCTCCTGCGCGAGCTGCACTGGCTCCCGGTGGTCTTCCGAGTGCGTTTCAAGGTTTTGGTTATCACCTTTAAAGCGCTCCATGGCTTAGGACCTGGTTATTTATGGGACCGCCTGCTACCACCAATAGCCTCCCACCGGCCAGTACACTCCCACAGAAAGGGGCTCCTCCGGGTGCCATCGGCCAAGCAATGTCGACTGGCGGCCCCTAGGGGGAGAGCCTTCTCTGTGGGGGCACCTACGATCTGGAACGAACTCCCCCCGGAGATACGGAGGATCCCGGATCTGCACACCTTCTGTCGCGCACTTAAGACTTTTTTATTTCATCAAGCTGGCCTGGCCTAAATCTTCTTCCCTTTTTAAATGTAAATTTTAATTTGTTTTTAAATTATGGGGTATTTTAAATTTGTCTCAGCCAAATTATTTAATTCATTTTTATTCTATTTTAAATTTTTGTATTTATGTGTTTTATTTTGTGGCTGTTCACCGCCCTGAGTCCTTCGGGAGTAGGGCGGTATAGAAATCCAATAAAATAAATAAATAAATAAATAAATAAATAAATAAATAAATAAATAAATAAATAAATAAATAAATAAATAAAAATAAATAAACTTTATTGTTATTGTATGTGTATACACAGTATACCCATACAACGAAATTCACTTAACACCCAAAGACCAGGTCCAACACACATACTAATCCCCAAACACCCACCCACCCACCACATTTCCCCACCCCTAAACCACCCAAACATCCACACAACAGACCAAGTGATGCTGTCCAACAGCTCACTGATGGTGGCCCTTTAGTTCATTGTTGAGTGCAATTATAGCTCTGGGATAAAAACTATTCAGAAAACGTGTGGTCCGAGTTTTAATTGTTCTGTATCTTCTGCCAGAAGGCAACAGTCCAAAATGATTGTAAGCAGGATGGGAAGAGTCTCTGAGAATGTTATGCAACTTTCTCAAACAGCAAGATTTGAAGATGTCATCCTACAGACAAAAAGGTTGATATAGTTATATTTACTAATTACATCAAGGCAATCATTACTTTCTATTGCCATTGAAGTGCTGCTAGATTTTGAAGTCCTCAGTGCTCTCTGAACTTGATTGTTTGCTTACAGATGCTACTTTATCCATCTAGGTAACATCATCAGTGCATTGAAAGCAAACAAATTCAGAGAGCACCAAGAACTCCACTCTTCACTCCTGAGCTACACATATTCTCTTCTATTCTCTTTTCTAAAACATCCAAAGTATTGTGAACATGCTGGAAATTCAGATTAGGTTTGCAGCCAACAGACAATTGCTACTGGTGTTAACATGAAAGGCATTTCTTCTGCTATTCTGTTAAGCATTTCATTCATTCTAGCAATCATAAAGAAAAGGACCACTCAAGTACAAAGGGATATAGCTGGTTCTTCATCATATGATAAAATTAAATTAGCCTCAGTAATAAATCAAGAGACCCACTTTAAGTTAAAAGCAACAGGCTGAAAAACCATATATTCCATTTGCACCTTAGGCACAAAGTTGGCTGGGTGACATTGAGCCAGTCACTTCCTTTCAACCTAGTGTTGGAAGAAATGTCCTTCTGGGTTCAGTTCCAAGTGGGGAGAAAGACATTGGAAACATGGAGGCTGTTTGGAAAGATGGTTTAATGGTGGACAGGACCACGTGGTTTTGAGGTCCTGGGCAAAAAGCACAGAGTGAGAGAGGGAGCGAGATTTATAACCTCTGTTGGGCTTTGAACTTGCTTCCTGTTCCTGTGGCAAGAAATGTATTCTGATTGGTTGTCAGACTCTCAGGGGGCGGGGGTCTTAGCCAGGGGTGAAATGTTCCCGGTTTGGACTGGATTGCCTGATCTGATAGCGATGGCGGTGGGTGGTTCAGAGAACCGGTAGCAAAAATCCCTGCATTTTCCCCCCACCATGCCTTGTTGAGCCGCACGATCATCAGAGGCTTATTTTTTAACTTTTAAAAGCATTTTTTCTACAACCTCTTTCGACGAAAAAATGCTTTTAAAAGTAAAAAAAAAAAAGCCTCTGATGACCACGCGGCTCAGCTGGGATCGTCAGAGGCTTTTCAAAGCATTTTTTCCTGCAACCTCTTACGAAGAGGTGGTAAAAAGAATGCTTTGAAAAGTCTCTGACGATCCCAGCTGAGTTGCCTGATCATCAGAGAGGCATTTATTAAAAAGCTTCTCTGGCGATCCCAGCTGAGTTGCCTGATCGGCAAAGGTTTTTCAAAGCATTAGAAAAAATGCTTTGAAAAGTTAAAAAAAAAAAAGTTGGTCACGCCCACCCAGTCACATTACTCCCCAAGCCACACCCACAGAACTGGTAGTAACAAATTTTACATTTCACCCCTGGTCTTAGCTAACTTTGTAGGCTGTCTTTGAGTCCAAGTTTGGTTGAGCCTTGCTGGGTAGTGATGTAATGAAAGGGCTTTGGATTCCTATTATGGCTCTTCTCTGCCTGAAGGAGGTAGATCTTTGTTATGTAGAATAGACTGGCTCAGGCCTTAGTGGCCCATTGACAAAGGAGGAGGCAGGGAGCTGCAGGGAGCTGCTTTGTCTTTAAAACACATTTCTTCTTTAGGAAAAATATAATAGTCTGACTTTTTAATATTTCCTAGAATATTTCATTTTCCTAGGAGAGGGGTGGCTGCTAACTTCCTACACTAGGAATGAGGCAATAGCAAACAACTTTTGAAACTGTCCAAGAAAGCTGTAAGGATTAGTTGGGGCAGTCACCAGGAATCAACACTGACTCAAAGAGATAAACATACATAAATGAATGGGACAAACTCAAATCCGATCCATAACAAAGGCAAGCATATATCAGTGTGTCACAGTGCCTTTCGCCAGAGAATGCTACTTATCTCAGAAACCCTGAATATGAATATGCCCAACAAGTCATTCACTCTGTATCAATGCCAGGTAGACACATAATGAGTTCTTAAGTTTTCATGCAATGTTTTCCAACATTTCTTTGTTAGAATTAGTAGATACCAGCTGCTTTTGAAATTGCAAGATACCAAGGATATCACCTTCTACCTGAGGTGATAATCATTCATGGTACTGAGACTCAGCTGCAGTTTTGAAAATCTACAATTTAATTGTACTAGAGGAAGAGACAAGAAAAAGAGCAAATTAGTTTAAATAGTTTAAGCAATTTCCTCATTTTTAGGCTTAAACAAAGAACAAAAACCGTAAGAGAACAAATTTCCATTTTCTTTAACTACAATTATAATGTCAATTAATTAGGGTTGAACAAAAGCCCGATCTTCTTTGATGAAAAAGTATATTGGAATTCAGACAAAATAATTCAAATTAAAATGTGGATTAGGCAAATGACCTTTCTTAACTAATTAGAATAAAACTTCAAAAGAAGAAAAAAGAGCAGAGAAGACTAAAATTATTTTAAAAATCTAGTATCTAATGAATTTATTACACACATTTGATATAATCAGTGTAGAACGAAAAGAGTTGTTCTGAAGCAGACAAATAATATGTTTTGACAGTGATTTATTAGTAAACCATGGTTTCTTAAAATAAAAAACTGTTCGTGTTTTAAAAAATAATTTGGGGAATCTATGTCTGTAACCAGATTAAAAATTGGAAATGCTAAAATGTAGAAATTTTCTGAAGAATCTATTTCTTTTATTGTTAACAAGTGCTTGATTTGTGTCATTGAAATCTGTAGTTTGTTATGTATCTTTGAATATATGTGTGTGTGTGTGTATGTGAGAGAGAGAGAGAAAAAAAATTCATTTGAGATGAAATGCAATAAATTTTGAGATAATTTAATTAAATCAAATAGTTTGAGGCCATGTTTTTAAAATAAATATCTTCATGTATAAGATGAGAGTTCTGATTTATGAACATAGCAACATCTGTCAGTAGTTTTCCTTTACATAGATGCTGGCCATTAGCCATATTTATTGTGATGAAGATATCTGAAAACTTGTCATTTTCTATCAGGGAAGTATTCTATTTTTGACCTAATGCTAGATGGAATTTATAGGACTGTTCCTGTCCATATCATAAAAAATAACAGAACTGTCTATAAGTTTTATTAACTTGATATTTGTGTGATCTGTCTTCCTGAGGTTTCTTTTTTAATCAAAGGCTATACATTTTACTGAAACTGAGTGATTTTAAGGTGCCATCTCCAAGGTTTAGAAATATGAAATATAAATAAATAAATGAATGAAAATAACTGTGTAGTAATTGAAAATCGTGTTTACTGTTAAGAAGACAATTATCTTTAAAACACCTGAGGTGAAAATATAACCCAGTATCTAAATCTCTTAGTGTTTGGAATGAATGATGAGAAAATGAATGACTATCAGATAGAATGCCTATTTGAATAGAATTTATTGTTAGAATTCAGATAAATTGAGATGGTTTTACTCAGATTAAAATGGGAACTCCTTTTGATTTCTTTCAGAATTCTTGAGCTATTTTAAGTTCAAAGGAATTCTGAAAACAGTTTACATTTTATTTCAAATTCAGTGCATCTCTAAGTTATGTGTTTTTTAAAAATATATATATTTTAAAAAATTTTACTTCTGCTGACTGCCGGCTGACTGCAATTTGGCAGTTCGAATCTCACCAGGCTCAAGATTGACTCAGCCTTCCATCCTTCCAAGGCCAGTAAAATGAGGACCCAAATTGTTGGGGGCAAGATGCTGACTCTGTAAACTGCTTAGAAAAGGGCTGTAAAGTCTAAGTGCTATTGCTATTGCTTATTCAAGGCAGATGGAAACATTTCAGAGATCTAGCTTGGCAGGAACAGGGAGGGGACTGATGCAAGCTAAAAGTGTTTCCCATTTTGAGATATCAGGTTTCTGAAGGAAAAGAGAAGTCAAGCATCCTTCTACATCACGGGTATCAAACGGGTGCTGTCACGTGACGTTTCATTATGTTTTTCCCATTTGTGTAGCTGGGGTGGGCGTGGCTTACACGTGACTTATCCAGCCCATGGGCTGCCAGTTTGACACCCCTGTTCTACATGATGACCCAAAGAGAATTCTGTAGGAGGGATCTTCAAGTTAAAGTTGCTGCCAGTTAGACCAGAATTACCATTGCTGTTTTTTTCTTATCCTATAATTATTATTGCTGTTTTATCCATTCTAATGTTTGAATTGGATTTTCCTCCCCCCCTAGTTTTTTATTTGTAATTCAAGCCACTATAAAGAAGTTCCATCTGGCAGTATATAAATACATAAACATACTCTTACATTCAGTTCTTTGTTTGTATGTATATATATACACATTCACACAATGTATATTTATACGAATGTAAATTATGAACAACAGAGAAATATGATATATATACAAGCAATCTTGCATTCTCAGACAAGTGGATTTTATCCAGAACAAAAAAAGAAAAGAGTTCCTATTAAATCTGTTCGATTGAAATTTCATCTAGGACAAAATGTTCCCTTAATGCAATAATTTTCAAACAGTGGCATTCCATCTGGTAAATGGAATTCATAGGCTTTGGATTCAAACTGTTTTAATGAAAGTGCAATTGTCTAGGAAAATGCACTCATAAAAAGTTCTATTTTGTCTGAAGCTAGGCTAGTCGAAATTTTGCACTTGAATGGAATCCTCTTATCTCAAATTAGTTCATTGAGTTGCATACATACCAAGCCCAGATGGGAAGGAGATTTTAAAGTGAAGGCAACATCTGCATTATCTTTAAAGACAAGCTATATAGTTGCATGCAGATTTCAGTTTCAATGACTAGTTTGCAAAATGGTTTACATGTCATCACAATCATTACTTTTGAATCTAGAAAGATAATATTGGAAAAAGTCAATTACGTAACACCCTGATCAAAAATGGGAGCAATTTGCTATCTTCTGTATAATTAATGACTTAATAGACAGTATTTTCATTCCATCCTTTTAATCCTGGAAGCATTAGTGATTATTTTGACATTATTGAAACATGCATGTAGCTTTTGTGCTTTCCCGGTAAAAATTACTTCAAACTATCCTCTTATTCAACCTTCCCATAATAAGATGTATTCAGAAACTTTCAATTGATTAACAAGAAGAGATAATGAGCATCAACGGCCCCCAATGGAATCAAGAATAGGCAAGTTTAATCAACCCTTTAAAATAAGTACTGGAGTAGAGGTGGCTCAACCTCATTAGCCCAGCCAAATGAGAAGAGTGACAAGGACATCCACCACATTTGTAGAATTATCCTGGGAAAGTGTAACAATACCACCACATAGCAACAAAAACATAGCTAAGGGATGAAGAGAAAAAGAGACATTTCTACTTAACCACATAAGTGGCTGCTAGATTGGATTTTGACAGCAATGAGAGTACACTATATTGGAAATACTGTATATATTCCATGCTTTATTCAAAGGTATTGGGGCAAGGTTAGAGTATAAATATATAATAACCAAGGGAGTTTGACACCCTTGCCCTAGAGCAAAGGACTGGAAAAGAGCTGATCTTCAAAGAAAGAAAGAAAGAAAGAAAGAAAGAAAGAAAGAAAGAAAGAAAGAAAGAAAGAAAGAAAGAAAGAAAGAAAGAAAGAAAGAAGAAAAGAAGAAAAGAAAAGAAAGAAGGAAAGGAAAGGAAAGGAAAGGAAGGGAAGGGAAGGGAAGGGAAGGGAAGGGAAGGGAAGGGAAGGGAAGGGAAGGGAAGGAAGGAAGGAAGGAAGGGGGTGGATCCAGGGAAACTATAGACCAATCAGCCTAACATCAATACCTGGGAAAATCCTGGAAAAGATCAAGTAGAGAATTTATGAACATCTAGAAATGAATAAGCTCATTACTAGAAGTCAGCATGAGTTGTTAAAAGAAGGTTGTGCTAAACAAACCTTATTGCCATCTTCGATATTTTCTGAAATGTTATAGGGTCTCCTGCTCGAGCTGGAGATTGGACTAAAAGACTTCCAAGTCTATTATTTCAAGTCTATTATTCTATGTTCAATGTTCATTCTAAAACTGTAGGCTATTTGAATATAACTTCCAAGCAACCGGTGATAATTAAGTGACATGCTTTAAAAATTACTTTCTTCCAACTTATTTTTTTCACATTCAGAGTTTGTTTCCTTTGCAGTAAAATAACTTTTCTCAAAGGTCATCTATTGGGCTTAAAATGAAAGAAATACCTAAAGATTAAGATAATTACTGTTGCAGGATTAGTTTCCTGGAAGAAGAGAAAAGAAGTATCTTTTTATTCAGTATTCAGACTCAGTTTTACAATTGTCTCATGTTTCATGAGAGCATTAAATATCGTTTTACTGCAAATGAGATACAAAGTTATATACAGATCAAAACTTAGCATCTCTTGATACTAAAATAATTCCTATGTTTTTTTTTTTCAGGGGGATGTCAATCTGTTGATGCAATGAAATAGGATATATTACATTAAAAGGTTCTTGTATAATGAATGTGACTATTAAATATCTTATTATTAACCAACATCCGGAGCAGAGTAAGCTGGTTTGTGATGTTTCTTAATTTATTTTAGACAGGATGAATTTCTTTAGCCAGCTGAATGTTTTATTCCACAAAAAAATGATACTTAGTTCAGCTGGATGAAAACGCATTGGCATTATCTGATTCTGCTAATATAAGCAAAATCTTTTCTTCCTCTGGAAGGAAAGCATGAAGTAGATTATTGAATATTGTTGGAATTGCAATAGCAGGCATCACGTAGAAGACTTCTTACAGTCTTAGAAGCATGTATTTCATTTATTTTCAATGTTATGCCTACAGCCTACTGCCAAAATGGGATACAAGTCTACTGTTCTACTTCCATATTTGCCAGCAATCAACAGAGCCTAACATGTTCTCTACAAATATTGTATCTGTATTCTAAAGTCTATTCAGATCTTTTGTGTTATATTGTGGAAGACCTCATATTTTTTTTAAAAAAAATGGAAATCAAATTCATTCTCTTCATTTCCTGGTCACTATTATGAAACATTTTTTTAAAAAATCCCTCTTTCAAAAAAAAAGTACTTGCAGATTGTATGATAAAATGGGCACAGAATATCCAGGAACCAATAATGATGGAAACCTGGGAAAAAAATTGGGTTAGAAATGTGAAATTTACACAAGCACAAAACTTGAGAGAAAATTTTTATAAAATGCTTTATAGATGGCACCTAGATCCTAAAAAAATAGCATGTATGTATCCGAACCAACAACCTAAGTGTTGAAGATGTGATTGTGATGATGCAACTTATTATCATATATGGTGGACATGTAAAAAAGTTAAAGCTTTCTGGATAAAAATATGGTGGATTATTCAGAAGTTTTTTAAGAAAAAGATAAGTTTCACCTCACAGTTATTCTTGCCGGGTATTACCTCAAACTGTACTGTTATTGAAACTAACTTGATGTTAAACTTAATAACGGCAGCAAGACTGCTAGTGGGGCAATATTGGAAGAAAGAAGATTTACCTACTATAGAAGAATAGACATTAAAAGTATCGCACTTAGCAGAAATGGCGAAAATCTCAGCATATTTGAAAGACCAATCACAAGAAAGATATATGGTGGACTGGAGAAGATGGATTGATTATATTCAAAACAAATATGGGACTAAAAAGTTTCAAATAGTATATGAATGAATATTTGGATTTAAGCTAAGCAAATAGAGAGTTAAAGTGAAAAAGGGATGAAAAGAGTTTATACAGTAGATAGTTAGCATATGTTAGATTAAGATTGCTAAATGGAATACCCTGTACTTCGCTCTGGGAAGTCAGGCGGGGGGAGAAGGGGGAGGGGAGGGAGGGGTAATGGGGAGGGAGGTGGGGCTTGAAACTTGGCTAAAATGTTGGTAAAAACTTTTCAATAAAAAAAAAAGTACTTGCTCTTTTTCTTTTTACATAGAAAATTTGTAATGAAGTCTGAGCCAGTGATCAGCAATAAAGTATGATTGAAGTTTTATTTTATAAAGCCGCTGGTATAGTTGGTCTGACTTTAGGGGAAGTCCATGGAAAATACGGTCCATAGAAACTGACTCAAAATGTATAATTCTAGATATTATTGCATGCTGATGTTGTGAAACACATAATGGCATTTACTCTCCTTCTTCTCTCTCCGGAACACCCATACCAGGTGGTTTAAGAAAGAGAGAAATCGGAGTCATCAGATGAAAGGAAAGAAAGGAAAGAATATTTGCCTTAATGTGAACAAAATAAGGTAGATGGATGTTAACAAAGAAGTGGGAGGAGCCAAGCATTTTGCTTGAAGAAAAAAATATTAAGAAATTTAGCTATGATCCAAGAACAGGGACATCTGTTAAAAAAATAGCCTTACGAATGGAAAACATATGACTTCTGAAGTATTTTCACTGCAATGGAAAAAGCAACCAGACTGAAGCTTTTCCTTTGATACTGTATATACACACTCACTCATACACACACTCTTTCTCTCTCTCTTTCACACACACACATTGATTGATTGATTGATTGATTGATTGATTGATTGGGTTAGGGATTTTCTGTCTTCACTGTGAGTTGTATTGTGTTGGGGGGATGCACTGAGGGAGCTCAACCAATCTCATTGTACATATGTTGTGCACTGACAATAAAAATTTGAATTGAATGCGGTGGCTCAGTGGCTAAGATGCGGAGCTTGTCGATCGAAAGGTCAGCAGTTCAGCATTCCAAATCCCTAGTGCCGCATAACGGGGTGAGCTCCCGTTACTTGTCCCAGCTTCTGCCAATCTAGCAATTCAAAAGCACATAAAAAATGCAAGTAGAAAAATAGGGACCATCTTTGGTGGGAAGGTATCAGCGTTACGTGCGCCTTTGGCATTTAGTCATGCCTGCCACATGACCACAGAGACATCTTCAGACAGCTCTTTGGCTCTTTGGCTTTGAAACGGAGCACCGCCCCCTAGAGTCGTGAACGACTAGCACATATGTGCGAGGGGAATCTTTACCTTTTATATGTGTGTGTGTGTGTGTGTGTTTTGAAAAGATTATGAAAAATGTGCTTTCTCATCTATAAATCTGGTCTGTAGATCTGGTTAGTAAAATATTTAAGTCCTGCACATCAGTGACTCATTTTAAATTGAGTAAACTTCACATACCTAGTGGAACTATTAAAACATTCTTCCAGTTCTCCGTAAAGACAGATGAAAGTGGTTGCTTTTTGCTCCATCAATTCCTGAGAGACTGCGTTTTCAGACAAATCCACATGACCTTATTACAGGCTTCACATTTATATTGTGACAGCTTACAACAGCCATAATATAAATCGTGACCAGCTCAGATAGGACCTCTTGCATTCTCTAGAGAGAGAGAAAAAAAAAAGTTTAGGTTAGATTCTAAATAAAGAATAAGCATGATGACACCCCTATAGGCTATCAATTATTTGTTATTTTTTATGGTAATTGGAGGCATGATGGCTCCAATTACTCAGTGGCTCAGTGGTTAAAGATGCTAAGCTTGTCAGCTGATAGCCCAGGTTCAAGACCTGAGAACCACACAATACCCCCATTACTTGTCCCAGTTCGCCTACCAAACAGTTTGAAAGCATGCAAATGCAAGTAGATAAATAGGTATCACTTTGGTGGGAAGGTAATAGCATTCCATTTGGTGTAGAGCAGTGGTGGGTTGCCCCCGGTTCGCACCGGTTCTATAGAACCAGTAGTAAAACCGGCAGGAGGCTCTGCCCACTGACCCTGATGTTATCAGAACACTTCTGTGCATGTGCAGAAGAGCACATGCGTGGCCCCGTTGTGAACCAGTAGTAAAGTAAGTAGAACCCACCCCTGGTGTAGAGCCATGCTGGCCACCTGACCACTGAAGTGTTTTCAGACAACTCTGGCTCCCTCAGCTACGAAACAGAGTTGAGCACCGTCCCCTAGAGTTGGATATGACTGGAGAAGAGAACATTCTACCTTTATCTTTACATGGAGATGAACATCGCTGTTCAGGATAAGGTCATGGCAGTGCTCATCCTTATTGGCCTCAAATTTTCTACCTAAAAAAGAAGAAGAAGAAGAACTAATGGAAGACAAGCAATGAATGAGAACTAATCAATGAGAGAATCAATGCAGAATTAAAGAGAAATTTCCTGACAGTTAGAAAAATTAATCAGTGGAAAGACTTGCCTCCAGAAGTTGTGGGTGCTCAGACATTGGAGGTTTTTAAGAAGAAATTGGAGAACGATTTGTCTGAAATGGTATAAACTTTCCTTCCAGTCCCTTCCAATTCTGTTATGTTGTTATTCTGTTTAAAAGAACCCCATCATTTCCAAATCAAAAGACCTAAAACTCAGTGCTTCAGTGATGGGCTGGCAAAAGGTAACACTGAAAATGTTTAGGGCATTTTCACATTGCAGCTAGTAATACATATAGACAAGCTGTAAAAGTTGTCCTAAGTATTTAACCTGTTCTTTGTTTCCATGGAAATCTTCCTAGAGAGACAACAAGGAAACAAACGGATGCATTGAGATTACAAAAACTTTGTAAGAAAGAGATTGTGACTATAGCGGAGGACTCCAATGCTCAATTAAATAAAATCAAGCAACCTCCCCTCCCCCCCAATGATGCTAAGAAGAAAATGCAAATTATCCTCATAATTTGAGAATATAGCCTGAAAAAGAACTGCTTTCATGCAGACTTAAGGGATTTCAACTGGAAAACCTATATATAGTTAGGCAGTTTAAATCTGGTTGGAGGTGGTGCAATTTAAGAGACATAATTTTGTGGCAAGACCTCAAAATGCAAATTAATATCACAGTTGGTATTCTATTGCTCCTTACCAAGCAGCAGTTTAGCTCCAGGAGATGTATTTTGATAAATACTTAACTTTTTAGTTTGGATTTTTGACTGTTAAAATATATGACACATAGAAATGATTTGTGGTGTGTGACTGTGGACGTGTGTGGGTGTGCACACTCACATGTGTGCACACAAAACACACAATTCTTTGGAGGGCATTCATCAAATGGAAAATCCTTTTGTTAATTAAATAAGAAATCAGTGGGCTGTTTACTCATGTAGATGACATAACCAGGGTTTCCCCACTACACTATTCGTTTTTCCCCCAGTCTGTTTCTCTCAATCATATTAATACACTTATATGAATATAAGAGCAAAAAAATGGTGGAATAGGCAAGGCAAGAGGGGAGTCACCCAAAGTCACCTCAAGGTGAGAGGGAAGGTAAATACCAGTAAATCCAATCAATAAATAAACAAATGTTGGAAGATGTGCTTAAATTTTGACAGAGCAATGCTTACATTTGAGAGAATGCAAATGTGATTTTGTGTGTTTGGCATGAATCTAACTTTAATCTGAGATTTATTTCAAAAATTGTCCAAATCAACTGTTATTTATTTATTTAGTTTTTTTGTTTTTTTTTTATATTTAAAAATAACTGGGAGGAAAAAAGAAAAAGAAACAAAATACAAAATTGCTCCCTAAATTTTTTTCTATGCTTAAAAAAAAAAGGTAAAGGTTTCCCTTGCACATACGTGCTAGTTGTTCCTGACTCTAGGGGGCGATGCTCATCTCCATTGCAAAGCCAAAGAGCCAGCGCTGTCTGAAGACGATTCCGTGGTCATGTGGCCGGAATGACTAAATGCCAAAGGCGCACAGATCGCTGTTACTTTCCCACCAAAGATGGTCCCTATTTTTCTACTTGCATTTTTTATGTGCTTTCAAACTGCTAGGTTGGCAGAAGCTGGGACAAGTAACGGGCGCTCACCCCTGTAGGAAGTTAGCACCCACCCCTTTCCTAGAAGAATTAAATATTTTAGGAAATATTAAAAAGGCAGAATATTATGTTTCCCTGGATGAGGAATGGAGAAGCATGTTTTAAAAGATGAAGCAGCTCCCAACTTCTTGCCCCCCCTCCCTTTGTCAATGGGCCAGAGGCAGAAACTCAATTCCCTCCCATCTTTGTCAATGGACCATCAACACAATAGGTAACACAATAGGACCCATCTAGCAACAGAAACTAACACAATAGGACCCATCTAGCAACAGAAACTCACCACATGGCACCACGTGGAAGATTACATCAGCCAGCAAGGCTAGCTATGACCCCCACCCCCTGGAAGTCTGACAACCAATCAGGATACTCTTTCTGGGCCCCAGGAAGTTCAAAGCCAGAGAGGACATAAAACTCACAGGGGTGAGACTCACTGCGTCTCGCCCCTTTTCTGTTCAGGAACTCAAGCCATGTGATCTTGTCAACCATTAAACCATCTTTCTAAGCAGTCTCCATGTTTCCAGTGTCTTTTTCCCCACTTGGAGCTGAACCCAGAAGGATATTTCTTCTAACACCCTGTTAATGCGGCACTAGGGATTTGAACTGCTGAACTGCCAACCTTTCGATCGACAAGCTCAGCATCTTAGCCACTGAGCCACTGCATCCCTTTTTCTTTTCTATGCTTAAAGACTGATTAAATGCAGCAGAATGATTCCATGCCCATCATCAGCCTGTTGGAAGGAAAACCCATCTGGTTCAATTCCAAGTTGGGAGAAAGATATAATATGGATATAGCTGGATATAACATGGAGGCTGATTGGAAAGAAAGACTCTGTTTATTGATGAACAGAACCACAGTGTGCAGTTCTGGGGCAGCTGACCCAAATGGTTGAATGAGTGAATGGATCTTTATAGGTTTCTGTGATTGACGTTTGAACTGTTCTGGGGATCGTTCAATGAAGGGGTTTGCATCTTTTGCTAGATGTTGGTGGATTCATCCTATTATGTCCTAAAAAGTCATATCCTGCCCTTCTTAATCTCATCACCCTGGAGCTGAAGATGTTTTGTTTATGAATAGATTGGCTGGGATTTCTTCTTTTTTTTTAAGTTTCTATTTTTCCCTCCAAAATATAAACATTCCATCTTCTCTTAAACAGTATGTCCTCTGGGTAGAAATATCTCTGTGCAATAACCCTCAAAATTTACAACAATATTCATTATATTGATATTAATTCTCTAATCTTACAATTATAGTATATTAAACAATTGAGCATAGTAAACATATTCATTTTTCCCTCTTAACATATCTTCTAATAAGAATATAATAATAATATTAAACCTAATAATCATAATACTAACAATTATCATATTGTTTACATCGCTATTTTAACATATTTTCTACTCTTCTTTAATCTCCTTCTTTATTTCCAACTTCCATTTTTATTCTCTAACCATTGATAAAATAATCATGGCTGGGATTTCTTAATGGGCCCAAAATCTCCATCTCTAAAGATTTCTGCTGGAAGCTGTTTTACTATGCAGGAAATTGGGACTGGAGTATGTTTCTCCATTTCTCATTTGGGGAAATACAATATTCTGCCTCTTTTAATATTCCCTAAAATATTTCATTCTTCAGGGAGCAGGGGCTTCCCACAAACCCTTTCCTCATATATCTCGACATTTTCCAAAATCTTAAGAGTAAGTCTACCTTTGACTCTGGTTACTTTTTAAAAAAATGACAAAAATAACCCACAGGATTCTGAATCACAGCAGGCAGGTAAATAGCCTTACCACTATATGACAATGTACTGCCCATCATTTTCAGAAAGAGTTTCAGAAAAACAACATTATCAATAAAGGAACATTATGCACAGATGTGAGAATCTGCCCTTATCTGGTGGCATCAGGTAGCAGTTTGATAGCCATCAATTAGAAAGCGCAGAGAAGAGCAACCAGGATGATTAGGGGACTAGAGACTAAAATATATGAAGAACTGGGTATGGCTAGTCTAGTGAAGACAAGGACCAGGGGAGACATGATAGCAGTATTCCAATATTTGAGGGGCTGCCACAGAGAGGAGGGGGTCAAGCTATTTTCTAAAGAACCTGAAGGCCAGACATGGAAACTGGATGGAAACTGACCAAGGAGAGATTCAACCTAGAAATGAGGAGGAACTTTCTGTCAGTGAGAACAATCAACCAATGGAACAGAAGTTGCCTTTGAAAGTTGTGGGAGCTTCATCACTTGAGACTTTCAAGAAAAGATTGGACTGTTATTTGTCAGAAATGGTGTAGGGTCTCCTGCTTGAGTGGACTAGATGACCTATTAGGTACGTTCCAACTCTGTTAAATCTGTTAGAATATCTTCAGGTTTGATTCCTTCATTGAGTACTAGGGAGTGGTTTGTTTTGATTGTCTAAGAAGTCTCATCCGGGTGTAAAAGGTTCTGTTTCTAGGACTAAATATTTTGATAAGCATCTGAACTACAATATAAATTGAAGTCCGATTTCAAAAGTCCTCTGCCTGTCCTTCCCCCCTCCCTCCACAATAAAAAGCAAACATCAACCATACATAAAGGAAGAAACAGTGTCTTAAAACATAAACCTTCAATATAGGAGTATGAGATTAAAAATAGATTTGCTTATTTAGAAACTATGCAATAAACAAGGAGGTTAATATGAGGGAGTCAGGCAGTGGTAATAACTTCTACGGTAAACCATACCTATAAATATTATTGGTTTGCCAGGTGACATACCACACATACTTTTGATTCAGTAATCTGTGAAACAATTTACCCAAACCCTGCAAGGAAACCAAGAGGTTTTGGTTATTAACTCCTCTGCAAATCATCTGACAAAATGTTTGTTTTCCAGTGATGCTAGGAAAATCTGAGTGTGATAATTGTATGAGAAGCAAAACCTGTTTCTTGGTATGTTTTGTTGTAGGCTGACCTCTTGTTTTTTATTTAAAATTTATAGAGGAAGGGAAAGGGAAGGGAAGGGAAGAAAGAAAGAAGGAAAGAAGGAAAGAAGGAAGGAAGGAAGGAAGGAAGGAAGGAAGGAAGGAAGGAAGGAGGGAGGGAAGGAAAGGAAAGGAAGAGGGGAAGGGAGGGGAAGGGAGGGGAGGGGAAGGAAGGAAGGAAGGAAGGGAAAGGGAAAGGGAAAGGGAAAGGAAAGGAAAGGAAAGGAAAGGAAAGGAAAGGAAGGGAGAGGAGAGGAGAGGAGAGGAGAGGAGAGGACAGGACAGGACAGGAAAGGAAAGGAAAGGAAAGGACAGGACAGGACAGGACAGGACAGGACAGGACAGGACAGGAAAGGAAAGGAAAGGAAAGGAAAGGAAAGGAAAGGAAAGGAAAGGAAAGGAAAGGAAAGGAAAGGAAAGGAAAGGCATGTATTTCTAGTTATTTACAGACATACATTCTAGTCCAATGGTGACTTCGGTCACAATTGTGTGTTGAGGTTTCAAGATGTGGTTACTGATGCACATTAATACCTATTAGGTCTTATATGTTTGGTCCTGTGGATTCAAAATGACTGTTATTTCTCAACTCAGTTCACCAAGTTGTGCTTTCAGGCATTGAATACTATTTCCAACATGTTCCTTTCCATTTGTGTCTATTAGCTCTGCTTACATGCGCCAGATTTCTACATTCTTATAACAACAACACCAATCTTCAGACTATTTATAACCCTATCTATTGATACAACAGAAACCAGGCATGGCCATAATAAAAAAGGGACAAGCAGGCCCTTGCTCAGAATTATTCTTCTTTCTGGGCTGTAAATAACATTTTCATTTTTTATATTTTTAAATGCATCTTTTTCTCATTATACTATGAGTTGGAAATAACATTTCTGATACTTTTTTAATGTCAAAAATTACATAAGAATATTCAGTCATTGCGAAGCCTAACCTTCAATACAATGAAATTTCAATTTACATATTTAGCTGGGAGTTATAAATTAGATAAATTTGTATCAGAATTCATAGAGATTGGTATTTTGGTATTGGAAAAAAACAGCTGCTCCTGTTTTTGAATTTTGTAGAAATTAATTGAATAGTTCAATTTTATTTTTATACTCTATGGAAAGGATACATGTACTGTAACTGTGAATTCATCATAAAATATAAATAAAGTCAGTATATTTTTACTGGAGAAGAGAAGAGAAGAGAAGAGAAGAGAAGAGAAGAGAAGAGAAGAGAAGAGAAGGGAAGGGAAGGGAAGGGAAGGGAAGGGGAGGGGAGGGGAGGGGAGGGGAGAGGAGAGGAGAGGAGAGGAGAGGAGAGGAGAGGAGAGGAGAGGAGAGGAGAGAAGAGAAGAGAAGAGAAGAGAAGAGAAGAGAAGAGAAGAGAAGAGAAGAGAAGAGAAGAGAAGAGAAGAGAAGAGAAGAGAAGAGAGCTGGAGAAACTAAGAAAACATAGTTGCATAATTTGTCTTTGGAAACAGAAATGAAGCTAAACATCTGGGAAATTTCTGATAATCCAATAATTTTTTTCATTAATTACACAACAAAAGATACCTATATACATAGATACTAAATGGCATACACAGAAATCAAATATTACTTTTACAAAGAGATGGAAGAGCTTTGTTATAACACTGAAATCATGGGCTTCCAAGAAAGGAGGAAGAACCAGTGATCCTAATATGATCTTGAACATAATATACCCCTTATTCTCAAGGGAAATCTCAGGAACTGCTTTGAAGTCATGAACTTCATTAATAGAGAATCAGAGGATCTGTGGAATGACATCAAAGAAGTCATTAAGGTTGAATGTAAAAAATGATTCCCAAAGACAAGGAAACTGAAAAACAGAAAACTGAAGGTAGAAATTGCCGAAAAGGAGAAAAGAAGCCAAAACTGGCAAATTTGGCTATTAAGGATATTAAGGAAAAAAAGGATATTAAGGAAAAAAATTAGCAAAGAATTCCAAAGTTGTTAAAAGAGAGAAGAAACAATATTAAGAAGATGAGTGTGGTTTTAAAATTGGTTGAAGAAACATCAATAATCGGTTTTGTGCTGATGACACTACTTTGATAGATGAAAATGCAAATGTTCTGCAATGAAAATCAATAAGCAAAGTGGAAATATGGGACTACGATTAAATTTAAAGACGACGAGCTGCAAAATGTATAGATTTAATTACAATGAAAAGGGGTGCAAGAATTCCAATGGTGGAATTCAATTTTTTTTACTACAGGTTCTGTGGGCGTGGCTTGGTGGGTGTGACTTGGTGGGCATGGCAGGGGAAGGATACTGCAAAATCTCCATTCCTCCCCACTCCTGGGGGAAGGATATTGCAAAATCTCCATTCCCACCCTACTCTGGGGCCAGCCAGAAGTGGTATTTGCCGGTTCTCCAAACTACTCAAAATTTCCGCTACTGGTTCTCCAGAACCTATGGGAAGAACCAGCCAGTGACAGTTCATCTGAAAATGGTTTTTAATTTTTCTCACTTAAATCTGGATAGAAGTTGCCATTCCCTTCTGTAAGTGCATTGAGAAGCCTTTGGTCCAATGTTGGTATCAAGAGTTTCAGTTTGTGAAATTATTTATCTGTCTGTGTGAAAGTGCACTACCAAAGACAAGCATACTGTATGTATACAGGAGGTCTGTATAAGAAGATCAAGGTCTCCAAAACATTTTATGCCATTCTATATCGATTCACAAAAAATGTTCTTTTTTCCCCCTCCTTTTTTTTCTCTCAAAAGTGATTCCCTCTCCCCTTCTTCAGACAGAGTCAAAACAGGATAATAGTGCTGAGAATTTCATATAGCCACGTTATTTTATTGATCAGCATTCATTTTTTATGTCTGTTATTCGTTACTTATTTCTCAGTGGCATTGAAGAGCAAAAGCCCTCCCAAAGCACAGAAATCAAACATAGAAATCCTTAAAACATGAATAACATCAGCTTTTAGAACAAAACTAAATGTTTCTCTAAAAGAGTAAAGGAACTTTGGTTCCAGCTGGACCTCAACCTAAACCTTATGAGACAAAATTCAATTTGCACTTGAATTAGTGAAGTCACTGTGACCCAAAAAAGGAAAACAGACAATGTGCTAACAATCTGCTCTATTATGGTAGCAGAGTAAAAGAGGTTGACATAGAAACAGGCAAAGTGTTCTGCCCCAGCTCCAGATTTCCGAGGATATTGACACACACCAACAGTCCTTATCAAATTTATTAAGTAGCAAGAATAAACAAGACCGGCAAAGGTTGGCAACCAGCCCAGAAAACAAGATATGATAAACCAAAATACTCTGATAATAAATACGAGTTGTTTCTAGCAAGAAACTTCTAACGGCGTGTGACTTAAATAGGCTAAGTGAGTGGCCAATTATCCTCAAGCCTTACTCTTGAGGAGACCTCCTCCTCCTGAGTAGCCACTCCTGTCTTTTGGCAGCCCTGCGTGCTCGAGCATTGAGGAGAGGCTCCTCTACTTCGCTCTCGCCACTTGAAGGAGCCTCTGGAGGTTCTGAAGGCCCTGGCTGAGTCTCTGCCTCTGACACCACATCCTCTTCAGCCTCCTCGCTGTCCGACGCGAGCGCCGGCTGCACCGGCTGCTGGCATGACACCACACCAGCCTCCTCATCGTCGGGATCAGCCACAATCCGTGCAGGCCGCTGGTGGGCCACAACACAAAGATTCTGTAAACCTCATAGGTTGGGTGAATGAAAAGTTTTCTCACTCAGATTAATTCCCTACAAAACATACCTAGCTAGCAGCTATGTTCAAAAATGAAAAGAAATAAACATAAAATGGAATTCTAGGGAGAAAACAGCCTAAAAGGACTCTTTGTACCTGCTTTATAGAAAAGACCTTTAAATTTCAGAGTGGAAAGCTTATATATTCACAAGTTTCTGATTAAATACATTGGGTTTTACCTGAATTAAGTAAAGTACTGTGACAATGTATCCTGCACTGAAGAATTAAATTAGGGCATAGAGATATGACTTGTCAGTAGCTGATAATCTCTTATACTTAGATTAAATGAAATCAAATCAACTATTAAAAATCTTTTGTCACTCAATGAATTTTGACTCCATCAAAATGCAATAAGTACTTTTTGCTATTACTTTCCCCACCCCGGTTTCTGGATTTCTAAATGTTCTTATCTATGCAGATAAAAGTTCTTATATGTGCAGATGATAACACATATATTTTTCCCTTCCCTTCCCCTCTTATTAGTTCATATTCAATAAGGTAGAACAAGTTATGGAACGTAACCATGAAGTATGACATTAGTATAGCTAATCTTATTTATCTGTTTGTTAGAGTTAGATGCTGCCCTACTATACAAGACTCCTTTAGTTTACAAGATTTAAAAATGAATACCATAATAAAAGAATAAATACACATGCATACATACATATGTATATGTGTGAATACATGTGTGTGTGTGTGTGTGTGTGTAGTGGGTTTCAAATCCTGTTGCTACTGGTTCCCTCGTGGATGCGCGTATGTTCAACACTTCTGCGCATGTGCAGAAACATCTGGGCGGAGCCTCCCGCCACCGCCGCTACCAGTTCGCCTGATCTGGCGAACCAGTAGCAACCCACCACTGGTGTGTGTGTGTGTGTGTGTGTGTGTGTGTGTGTGTGTGTGTCAGTGTACATTTATCTCTCTATCATCTCTCTATCATCTATCATTTATCTTGGATATATAAAAACAGGCATCCACATCTCACATAATCTTCCATAAGTAAGGTGTCAATTAAGTTGGAATCATATTTATTGTCTGCCTGTCATTTTTTTAAAAAAAGTTGTATCAATGCTTTCCATCCTCATTATTATTATTAAGCTATAATTATTTCTTTATGTGTGTCTTTATCCTAGGGGCTTTTTCTCCATGCTTCCAAGATATCACTTGCATAATTTATAATTATTTTTAATTTGCATATTGTCGTGTTCTGCCAGGTGACAGTTCATTTATTTTAATTTCAAAGGTGTACTTTACATGCTAGTTATTCTCCCAACTATTCAAGCATTTGGCATGATAAAATCCACTAACGATTGCTTAGGGAATTTCCTTGATTTGGGGAAGGTAGCCGTAATAGAAGCAACATGAATAAACAACATTTCATGAAATAATTTAAGGCAAAAAGAAATGTGGCTTTCAGAATTCCTAAATTGATCAAAATGGT
The DNA here is from genome assembly GCF_059756535.1 of Pantherophis guttatus. Lineage (NCBI taxonomy): Eukaryota > Metazoa > Chordata > Lepidosauria > Squamata > Colubridae > Pantherophis > Pantherophis guttatus. Next base: position 114,854,556 of record NC_142067.1, on the reverse strand, counting down.
CCAATAGTCTCAAATTAAATTACATTTAGTGAATGAGGATTACTTCTGTGTATCTTTTTTTTTAAAAAAAAACATTTTTATTGAGTTATAGAATATTATAAAATACAAAATGCAAAAATAAATAGAAGATAAGTGAGGGGGAGGGGGAAGGGGGAAAAGAAGTGAGGAAAGATATGGAAAAAGAAAAAGAAACATTGACATCTGACTACCTCTGTTACAGTACAATAAGGCATTAACATCAAATCTTAACTTTTTGCTTTTCTATAATAGAATAGAACAGAACAGAACAGAACAGAACAGAATAAAATTCTTTATTGGCCAAGTGTGATTGGACACACAAGGAATTTGTCTTTGGTGCATATACTCTCAGTGTACATAAAAGAAAAGATACGTTCATCAAGAATCATAAGGTACAACACTTAATGATAGTCATAGGGTAGAAATAAGCAATCAAATCATATTAGGAAGCAGTCAATATAAATCGTAAGGATACAAGCAACAAGGTTACAGTCATACAGTCATAAGTGGAAGGAGATGGGTGATGGGAACGATGAGAAGATTAATAGTAGGGCAGACTTAGTAAATAGTTTGACAGTGTTGAGGGAATTATTTGTTTAGCAGAGTGATGGCGTTCGGAAAGAAACTGTTCTTGTGTCTGGTTGTTCTGGTGTACAGTGCTCTATAGCGTCATTTTGAGGGTAGGAGTTGAAACAGTTTATGTCCACGATGTGAGCGGTCTGTAAATATTTTCACAGCCCTCTTTTTGACTTGTATACAGTATACAGTATACAGGTCCTCAATGGAAGGCAGGTTGGTTGTAATTGTTTTTTCTGCAGTTCTAATTATCCTCTGAAGTCTTTGTCTGTCTTGTTGGGGTGCAGAACCAAACCAGACAGTTATAGAGGTGCAGATGACAGAGTCAGTAGTATAGTATAGTATTGTTCATAATAGTATGAACAAGTCATTTCTATAAAGATCTATCTGTCTAATCTGTAAAACCCAAAGTCAGAGTTTCATTCTTTTCCACATCAAGCACGAAGTGCAGAAGCGGTTTCCATGTGGAAACAAATGTACTTATGTTCTTTTCTTTAATCATAGTCAGTTTTGCCATTGCAGCCAACTCCATTAACTTCCACAACCATTCTTCCATGGGTAGGAACCAAAATGTCCTTCCAGTTTTGTGCATACAATAGTCTTGCTGCTGTCAACATATATAGTAACAAAGTTACTAAACTGTTATACTGCTATCATGTCATCCCTAGTCCTTCTTTTCTCTAGACTGACCATACCCAATTCCTGCAACCGTTCTTCATGTGATTTTGTCTCCAGATCGTTAATCATCTTAGTTGCTCTTTGCACTTTTTCCAAATCCTCAACATCTTTTTGGTAATGCGGTGACCAAAACTGAATGCAGTATTGCAAGTGTGGCCTTACTAAGGTTTTATAAAGTGGTACTAATACTTTATGTGATTTTGATTCTATGTCTCTGTTTATACTTACTTACGGGACCGCCTTCTGCCACCAATAGCCTCCCACTGGCCAGTTCGCTCCCACAGAGACGGCCTCCTCAGGGTGCCGTTGGCCAGACAATGCCGGCTGATGACCCCCAGGAGGAGAGCCTTCTCTGTGGTGGCACCTACCCTATGGAACAATCTACCCCCAGAGATACGAGTGATCTCCGACCTCCGGATTTTTCGTCGGGCCCTAAAAACTTATTTTTTTCAGTTAGCCGGTCTGTCCTGATTTTAGGGTTAGTTTTAAAATTTTAATATTTATTTTAAATTGACAAGTTTTAAATTATGGGCCAAATTTATAAATTATTTTAAATTTATTTTTTAACTGTGATGTTTGTATAGATGTTTTTTATCTGGCTGTTCACCGCCCTGAGTCCGAAAGGAGAAGGGTGGTATAGAAATTCAAATAAATAAATAAATAAATAAATAAATAAATAAATAAATAAATAAATAAATAAATAAATAAATAAATAAATAAATACATACATACATACATACATACATACATACATACATACATACATACATACATACATACATACAACCAAGGATTGTATTAGCTTTTTTGGCTGGTGCTCATGTTTAAGTGATCGTCCACTAGGACTCCAACATCCCTCTTATAGTTACTGTTTTTGAACCAGGTCTCACCTAATCTGTACTTGTACCTTTAGTTTTTCCTGCCCAGGTGTAAAACCTCGCTTTTCTCCACATTAAATGTCATGTTGTTGGATAGGGCCCATTGTTTAAGTCTGTCAAGATCTTTATGGATCCTGGGCCTGTCTTCTATAGCCATATAAATGAATAACCTAAATTTTGTGTCCCACTGTAATTTTGCAAAATCCCATCAGGCAGAATGCCAATTTCAAAGCTACATTTCTTGCATAAACATTGCAATATGACCAAGTCCATTTCAATCAACTCAAATGCAGAATCATCTAAGAATGAATTTGATAAATACTCTGGGACTGGGAATAATTACACACTGATTTACAAAGTGCTGCTAGTGAAACAATAATGATAATCAAAAGCAGTTTCATAACATGGTACTTCCTTTTTAACCATAAAATATAGAAGTTCGGGTATGTTACTAAATGATTGTGCATAGATTGCATTTCTAGAGATAAATGTATAAAAGGATGATTTTAAAGTATACTTTAATCTCTAAAGCAAGTCACCAAGGAACAAAATTATTATGATTTAGTACTGAACAATTCAGAGTAGCTCTCTTGTGTGAGCTGTAAGCAGCGTCAAGTTATATGTCTTCAAAATTGCTTGCAATATAAGGTTTTATTGTACAGTTCCTACATTTTTTTCCCTGGTCCAAAGTTGAGCATTTTTAAGGCTCACTGATTCGGCAAGAGAATTAACTATGAGCTTCATTCTTTCTCATGCAGTGAAATCCACATTGGATAGAAACTCCCAGCAGGGTTGGGTGACAGAACGATTTCTAGAAATTTCCATGTTTTTCAGAAAGGCATGTCCTTTATGACTTAAGAGTTTGTTGCTGTTTTCAGTCACCTGCTTTGGGGAAGTCTACTTGCTTGACTTCATTTCCTACAAGGTTGTTTGCTTTTTTTAATGATGTCATATGCAGAATTGGGATAAGTGTGATATGATTCTTACGTATAACAAATAAAGGTTTTTATTACATTTTCCTCCCTGTTCCTAAATATCTATAATTTTTGTACCTATTTATGCATTTCTAGGAATAAATCTCTTTATCTATTGTTGGACTAGAAGACCTCCAAAGTCCCTTCCAACTCTGTTATTCTATTCTATTCTATTCTATTCTATTCTATTCTATTCTATTCTATTCTATTCTATTCTATTCTATTCTATTCTATTCTATTCTATTCTATTCTATTCCATTCCATTCCACTCCACTCCACTCCACTCCACTCCACTCCACTCCACTCCACTCCACTCTGTTCTATTCTATTCTGTTCTATTCTATTCTACTGTACTGTACTGTACTGTACTGTACTGTACTCTACTCTACTCTACTCTACTCTACTCTACTCTACTCTACTCTACTCTACTCTACTCTATTCTGTATGTATATTCTCTGTTGTAATTCCTGCCTTCTGCAGTGATATCCCTCTGTGATGGTTGAGCATCTCATAGATGAGGTTGTAGGTTAATGTTTGCCTTTGGGCAGCCTGTGATCTCTTTTTGGGGGCTTTATTTTATTTGTTTGCTCATTGGATTATTCCTTACTTTTTAATTATAAGCTGCCCAGAATCATTGGAAGTTGAGAACCCTTTAAATTGCATAATTAAATATAGAAATATATAGAAAAGAGTTCAGAGAAGAGCAACAAAGATGATTAGGGGACTGGAGGCTAAAACATATGAAGAACGGTTGCTGGAATTGGGTATGTCTTGTTTAATGAAAGGAAGGACTAGGAGTGACATGATAGCAATGCTTCAATATCTCAGGGGCTGCCACAAAGAAGAGGGAGTCAAGCTATTTTCCAAAGGACCTGAGGGCAGGACGAGAAGCAATGGGTGGAAAGTAATCAAGGAGAGAAGCAACCTAGAACTAAGGAGAAATTAACAACCTAGAACTAACGACAGAACAATTAACCAGTGGAACAACTTGCCTCCAAAAGTTGTGAATTCTCCAACAGTGGTGGTTTTTAGGAAGATATTGGACAACCATTTATCTAAAATGGTATAGGGTATCCTATAATAATGGTGGATAATGGTAGATAATGGTATCCAACGCTGTTTTGCTATTCTATTCTATTCTAAATTAAGAAGAAATTGGACAGCCATTTGTCTGGAATGGATACTGGTCTCTTGTTTGAGCATGGGGTTGGACCTTACCTCCAAGGTCCCTTCCAATTCTGTTATACTGATGCTGTTAAATAATATTATGTTACAATAAAAAATGTCATTCTTGACAGAAAGTGAGGACAAGATACAAGCTTTTCCATGAAATTTCAAGTCACACTTTTCAACAATGAAAAATTATTTGAATTATAAGAAAGCATCAGTATACTTATAGTGGGATCTCATATAATGACGATTTTACTTCCATGACATGCAAATAATAGAATGAGTAATGTAGGATTTAATTACTTTGGTGCCCTTCAAATGAGTCAAATCCAGCCCTTATAATCTGTGAGTGATATTATCCAGCCATTGTGAATGATACCAGGGTGTAGAAAACTCATTTCGAATAAAAATGGGATAGAAAGAATAGGTGCATAGTTCAGAAATATGTAGTTATGTAAAACATTGGGCCCAACATTATGGATGTACTGCTTGTATTATTCAGAACATGCAAAAATGACTCCGATTAGCTAGAACTTTCTATTTAGGTAAAGGTAAAGGTTCCCCCAAACATGCGTGCTAGTTGTTCCCGACTCTAGGGGGTGGTGCTCATCTCTGTTTCAAAGCCGAAGAGCCGGCGCTGTCCAAAGACGTCTCTGTGGTCATGTAGGTGGCATGACTAAACCCCAAAGGTGCACAGAATGCTGTTTCCTTCCCACCAAAGTGGTCCATATTTTTCTACTTGCATTTTTTACGTGCTTTTGAACTGCTAGGTTGGCAGAAGCTGGGACAAGTAACAGGAGCTCACCCCATTACGTGGCACTAGGGATTCGAACCGCTGAACTGCCAACCTTTCAATTGACAAGCTCAGCATCTTAGCCACTGAGCCACCACATTCCTTAGAACTTTCTATTTAGCTACCTCTTAAATATATAGCTGAAGGAAATATAGAAATCTGTTCAGAATGGAGAAATTAGGCCAAGGTAGGTCATAGCAGACACAGAGCAAATGATGAAAAATGGAAGATTTCAGTGGAAATTAAGATGTATTTTAATAATTTTAAGCTAAGCAAGGGAGCATGAGAACATTTGGGTTTTCATGTATTTCACCCAGCGTAATATTTCAAAGCTCTTCTGATTGGTGGGTGTTCCTGGAGAGCAGTTTCATCCAAAAATGGAAATCTATTATTAAAACTATGACCCAAATCACAATTTAGGTCACATTATTCAAAACGTCCTTAACTACATCCCCCCCCCCACAACTCAGCTATTGAGGCAAAATCTGAAGTGTTTCTAACGAGATTATCATTGTTTAATTAAATGTATTGTTTTCAAGAGGTGGTAAATACATTTCCCATTATTTCTGTTTCTGTGTAGGCACTTGTTACAAAGATATGCCAGTTTTGAAGGTGTGTTTCTTAAACGTAACCGTGGAAATGTAGTTTATTATTGAGTTCAGACAGGGATGAAATCCAGCAGGTTCTGACAGGTTCTGGAGAACCAGTAGCGGAAATTTTGAGTAATTCAGAGAACCGGCAAATGCCACCTCTGGCTGGCCCCAGAGTGGGGAGGGAATCGGAATTTTGCAGTATTGTTCCCCTGCCATGCCCACCAAGCCACACCCACCAAGCCACATCATGCCCACCAAGCCACACCCACCAAGCCATGCCCACAGAACCAGTAGTAAAAAAAATTGGATTTCCCCACTGAGTTCAGGGTATTGAAAATGGGAAAATACTCTTATATTTAGTAATGGAGGGTATGCTTTTTATCAAGGTGAATATCCTGTACGATGTCCTGTTTGCCTCCAGGTGAACATCAACTAAGTATGATCTCTTTATTTCTTCACTCTCACAAGAACAAGGATAAATCGAAGTAGGTAGGATGCTAGGAGAAAATTGGGTTTGTAATTTGATATCAGTGTGACTCATTTCTGATTTTATGGGAACTGGAGTCGGAAAGGAAGGCATGATTTAATTTGAGATTGTAATCTGAGATTCACTGGCAAGAGGATTGAATTTGTGTGGTTTTCAGATTAAAGTTCAATTTTAAGAGAAGAGATTAATCCACATGATATAACGAGATCATTTCAAGAAGTCGTTTTACTTTTTCACGAAATGGAATGAAAAATAGGGGAGAGTCAACCCTTATATATATATATATATATATATATATATATATATATATATATATATATATATATATATATATATATATATATATATATATATATATATATATATATGTTTTCTCAGGTTTTCGCGGGTGTTTGTATGTAGGTCTTTGGTTATTCGGGTCTTCTCCCACGTAAAATTGGAAGTGTCTTGGCGACGTTTCGACGAAGTCTCATTCGTCATCTTCAGGCTGGTGTTCTCGGCTTCGTATATATATATATATATATATATATATATATATATATATATATATATATATATATATATATATATATATATATATATATATATATATATATACACCCTGTTTTGATTCATTTGGATTGGATGGCTTCAGTAACACTGTAAATTCTTTTTCTGAATCTTTAAAAGAGATAGGTAAAGTTCAATAAGTACCCTGTTTCCCTAAAAATAAGACATCCCCTGATAATAAGCCCTCCCCAAAAATATGTAAACACAAAGCTGGAAATTAGATAAGATGGCAAGAGGAGCCCCATCTTGCTCCATGCACCCCAAAATAATAAGCCCTCCCTGAAAATATTTAAACACAGAGCTGGAAATCAGGTAAGACGGCAAGAGGAGCCCCATCTTGCTCCATGCACCCCAAAATAATAAGACTTCCCGAAAAATAAGGCCAAGTGCTTATTTCAGGGTTAAAAAAAAAAAAGACAGGGTCTTATTTTTGGGGAAACATGGTAACGTATGTAAATGTTCTCCATGGGGCAAGGGGATGAGAAAAGCAGTGCCACCATACGAAGATGCAAGCTTCCCTCCCCCATTTTATAGATGTCACAATGTTGCACACATGCCCCAAAGGAGGAGAACTGGCAGCGGGACACAATAATATTGTTTTCATAATTATTAGCAAGAACGTGCAGATGTTCCTGAACTAGAAATTGGCTTAAACAAATGTACAAGGTGTTTAGTTTCAAACTACAGATATTCAAAAATAAATTCTTAGTCTTGTACCAGCTTTTCTGGGATTCTAGGTTTGATATATCACTATAATATTTATGACTGACTTGGGTGGAATGCCAGAAAATATTGGCAAAGTTTCAGTAAGACACAGAAACATGGGCATTGACCTTATGGGCTTAATCAATTTGAATGGCTTGCTTCCAGAAGTTGTGGGTTCTCAATCACTGAGAGGTGTTCAAAAAGAGATTGGACAACCATTTGTCCAGATGGTATAGAGGTCCCCGAACACCTCCAAGGTCCCTCTGAACTTTGTTATTCTATATTACAATAACATGGTTAAAGTCAGCCTTAAATTTAAGATCTCCATTTATTGTTTTAATGTTTTATATGGCATTTTTATTGAATGATTGTAAGCCGCCTAGAGTCTCCTTTGATGAAATGGGTGGCATTTAAGTTTAATAAAATAGATAATTTAAACAATACAGCCAAAAGATGAACAGAGGTAGTTGCAAGCATTTTGCATTGACTCATCAATGCCTACATTACAATAACATGGTTAAAATCAGCCTCAAATATAAGATCTAGCAAGAGCATTAATTAAGCCTATAACCAGGGGTTCGCAGGGGTTCGGGAGAACCTCTAGCTAAGATTCTGTGCAGTTTTGGCCCCGCCCACCCCAACCCGCCCCTCCCAGGAGTCCCTACACAGTCCATTTTGGATGCAGGTAGAAATATTGAATGCCTATATCTGTAAGGGTATCTGTTTCAGGGCAACTCCATCCATCCATCCATCCATCCATCCATCCATCCATCCATCCATCCATCCATCCATCCATCCAATACTAGATAAATCATAGATAATAACTCTGTGTAAAATATTAAACAAATCTGTAATAAATTAAAGATAAAAGCAGCTAATTTCTTTCAGACATAGGACAATCTATCAGAGAATAATAATAATAATAATAATAATAATAATAATAATAATAATAATAATAATAATAATAATAATAATAATAATAATAATAATAATAATTTTATTTCTATACCGCCCTATACCTTTCTATTTCTATATCAGGGCAGTGTACAGCCTATTTAAAAACACAAAACAAAACAACGATTAAAATTTAAAATCATTAAATAGATTAGGCTCCAATTAAAATACCAGAAATTTAAAATACCCCAATTTAAAATTATTATGTTGATAGCCCGGCCTGGCGGAACAACAGGGTCTTCAGTGCGCAGCGAAACACCCGGAAGTTGGAGATCTTACGTATTTCCGGGGGCAGTTCATTCCACAGGGCTGGGGCTCCCACAGAGAAGGCCCTCCCCCTAGGTGTCGCCAGCCGACATAACTTGGCCGATGGCACCCTGAGGAGACCCTCTCTGTGGGAGCGGACTGGTCGGTGGGAGGCTATTGGTGGCAGAAGTCGGTCTCGAAGGTACCCGGGTCCTACGCCATGGAGCGCTTTAAAGGTGGTAACCAACACCTTGAATCGCACCCAGAAGACCACTGGGAGCCAGTGCAGCTCATGTAGGAGGGGTGTCACGTGGGCGCAATGAGTTGCACCCATAACCACCCGCGCAGCCGCATTCTGGACCAGTTGGAGCTTCCGAGTGCTCTTCAAGGGGAGCCCCATGTAGAGAGCATTACAATAGTCCAATCGGGAGGTAACAAAGGCGTGAGTGACCATGCGCAGGGCGTCCCAGTCCAGAAAGGGCTGCAACTGGCGAATCAGGCGAACCTGATAAAAGGCCCCCCTGGCCACGGCCATCATATGCTCTTCTAAAGACAGCCTTGCATCCAGGAGGACACCCAGATTGCGAGCCCTCTCTGTGGGGGGCAAAGATTCACCCCCAATAGTCAGCGATGGCACCTGCTGACTATATCTGGGTGCTGGAAGCCACAGCAACTCAGTCTTGGAGGGGTTGAGTCTGAGCCTGTTCCTCCCCATCCAAACTCCTCCCAGATAACATTCTCAAGACCTGCCCTCGTCTCATCCAGTCGGAGTCCAAGCCATCCCGAATCCGAGCGACTTTATCGTGCAGGAATTGCACAAAATCCTCAGCACGACCCTGCAAGGGATCTTCCTGCACTCCCCCCCGAAGAAGGGAGTGGGTCACCCTAAACAAGGCGGCTGGGCGGTTCTCTGCACAAGGTTTCTTTACAATCATGATAGAAAAGTATTTTGTTATTTTTTTTCTTGAAATTTCTGATTTCTCCTCTAAAAAGCTTTAAAATTTTATGCCGCTTCCCCACGGTGAAGTACTGTGAAAATAGTATTACTAAAGAATACTGAGAAGGTATATTTAATTCTAAAAGAATGAACAATCTTATTGAGTTTCTGCTTGCATCTTGTCCCTTTTCAACTAAATTTGGTAAAGAAACTCTAAAAAAAATGTTTTCTTGATGGTGGGACGATCAAGAAATTGACAATTGAATTATTTCCAACTTCTTAATAGCAGCTTTACTCTTGATTATAAAAATATCTATTCTCCAATAGAAATGCATTTTGGCATTGTTTTCCTTTTCATTCCCATGCTAGATCTAATCAATTTTGGAAAGATCTTTGCTCTGCAGTATTAAATCTGCATAGGAAACTTGATACAGTTCTGTTAAGTTTTCAGGGAGTTATTGTTAGCCCTTTATTTAATATTTACATACTACTGCTACTACATTAATGTCAGAAGCATTTACCAAGGCACTTCCCAGTTGATTAACCAGTGATGTTACTGTTGCCCAGGGGACGCCGAAGGGGGATTCTTTCATGTCCTTGTTATTTTTCCCATTGATGTCGTACCTATTTATTATTTGCATTTGCATGCTTTCAAACTGCTAGGTTGGCAGTTGGAGGAGGATGTAGGAGCTGGGCAAATTGACGGGGGCTCGTTCCATCACATGCTGTTGACTTTCTAATGGCTGAGTTGTTGATTTCTCAATGGTCTTCAGACTTAGCATCCTAGCCACATGAGCCACCTTGGACCTTACATACTATTTACATACTATTTTCCAAAATTAAGAAAATGTTTCCTTAAGAGATATTAAAACACTTGCACTTGCTTCAACTTGGGACATCATGGGATGGAATAGCAGAAACATCAGCATGGGGACTTCTGTAATACTCAGATAGGTTCAGACTTAAGGAGTTTCCCATTGACCCAAAATTTTATGTGGTGGAGTTGTCCATTTAGATTTTTAAAACCACAATGGACTTCTAGGTGAACTCAGGTTTTTTTGCCCTTACTCTTTCCCCCTTCTTAAGTATGCCCCTAAGTTCCTTCTAAATATCGAGCAGGTAATGCTTGTAAGTCATCTGTGTTAACATAGATAGAAAACATTTAATTAGTTTTGAGCTTGGGATCTTTAGTTAAAACGTAGCAAGAAAATTAGCTTTGTAATGGTGGTAAAATAGATTGTGACCAAGTGGCCTTTATTTAAATCACGGTGCTGCATAGACTGATTTAATTATTCTGCTCCTCTTTGGTCATAATCAAAAAGTGGCAAGAAGTACAAAGTATAATCTTATAATAAATCCAGTTTCTTAAAGGGAAGGTCAGGAAAATTAATACGCTGCTATAGGGACATGTGGAAAAATTCTGAACAGGATTATAGGCCTCTTACTTACTATCAGAGTTTCTTGCAATAATCAAATCCAGAAGCACACACAGGTAAACTGATTCAGCAGGATTCATTAACTTCTTTATACACCGAATAACAGATGAAGTATTTACAATACCAATAGTTGATTCTTCTTCAACATAGTCGCAGTTACAACACAAGGCAGGAGAGAACAGTTAGTTTCATTTTCAGCAGAGCAGACAGCATGCACACACACTGGTTTCAGTTTCTCTTTTCTCTGCACAGAATCAGAAGCTGCAGACTAAGACACTCTGGCTCCAGTCTGTCTCAGCTCCCAATTGGATGACTTAGTTGCTATGCCTGTTCATTGGCTGACCTTGTTACCATGTCTTCCCAGTCATGGATATTCGGACACTTACAGTACACTGTGCTACAGTATTATTTATACTGTATATTTACTGGCAGAAACTGTTACTGTCCTCTGTGTTGAACCCTATTCTTTCAAATACACGATTATCTATTTAAGACAATTAGTCCCTTTTAATAATTAATAAATTAATAAATACAGCCAAAAGATGAACAGAGGTAGATGCAAGGATTTCATATTGACTCATCAGTACCTACATTACAATAAAACGGTTAAAATCAGTCTCAAATATAAGATCTAGCAAGAGCATTAATTAAGCCTATAACGTATGCAGGAAAGCAACCAATGGCAAGTCTTTTGTGTTTGGCTTTCAGAATAAAGGAGAATCTTCCAAAATGGATCCAAACAGTCTTGAGTAATCCAACAACAACAGCAAATTATGGCCATAAAATGTCTTCTTTGGCCATTGTGATACACTTACTATCTACGGGTCACCAGGTGGATCAAAACTTTGCGTTTAAAGTCTACTGTGCCATAGGAACTCTCATTTCCTGCATTTTGCTGAGGTGGTTGCCATTAATTATTGAAGCCCCCCTTGTGCATGCAGAAATGGCTTTATGTCAATCTAAGCCTTCCATGGGTGCAAGACTTGGCATATATGTTATAGGCAGGGGTGGGCTTCAAAAAATTTAGCAACGGGTTCTCTGCCCAGTTGCTGGATGGACATGGCCATGATGTGCATGGCCTAGTCGGTCTCCTGCACCATGGGGGGGTATTTTTGCCCTCCCCAGGCTCCGGAGGTTTTCCTAAAGCCCCCGGGAGGGCAAAAACAGCCTCTCCAGGTTCCGGAGGCCTTCTGGAAGCCCATTTCCAGCCTTTCTGAACTTCCAGTAGGCCCATTTTTTGCCCTCCCCGAGCCTCCGCACGCACCTTGCACTACCTGCATCCAAAATGGACTGCATAGGGACTCCTGGGAGGGGCGGGTTGGGGTGGGCGGGGCCAGAACTGCACAGAATCTTAGCTAGAAGTTGTCCCGAACCCCTGCGAACCCCTGGTTATAGGCTTAATTAATGCTCTTGCTAGATCTTATATTTGAGGCTGATTTTAACCATGTTATTATAATGTAGGTATTGATGAGTCAATGCAAAATGCTTGCATCTACCTTTGTTCATCTTTTGGCTGTATTGTTTAAATTATCTATTTTATTAAACTTAAATGCCACCCATTTCATCAAAGGAGACTCTAGGCAGCTTACAATCATTCAATAAAAATGCCATATAAAACATTAAAACAATAAATAGAGATCTTAAATTTAAATTATAAATTTCTTTATCTATTCTTTAAAATTAAACTGAAATTAAATTAAAATTCAATGTCTGCAGAGATTCTCAGTCATCCAGATCATGATTGAAGAAGCTTCTTGTACAATAAGCAAAACGTCTTCAAAGTAGAACAAGAAAGTCCAGTTGCATCTAGAAAAAGCACCTTTGGGTTAAATTAACAAAGATAAACAAGAAGGGAGGAAGATATGGCATAGGGAGGCGATGGGGTGCTATTTAATCCATTAGCCACCTCCCCATTGGAGCCACAACCCCATTGGAGCCCTAGACTAGCTGGCAGAGCCATCAACTTCAAGTCTTTTCAAAAGGCCAAAAGGATGGGTCTGGATTTAACTTTGGGGACATGAGAGATTGAGAGCCATGGCAGAAACGACTCTTCTTCTAGACCCTACTAGGTGAGATTCCTTGACTGATAAAAATAATATAGAAATAAAGTTTTCTCCTTATTTATGGTGTATAGGACATGTTCAAGACAAGGTATAATGAATTTCCCAGCTTTTTTTCCATTCACTCCTTCCAAACGTTAACAGCTGGCAGTAAATCATCCACTAATTATGTTCTTTAATGAGATGGGGATATGGCTGAATCTATTAAGAATATACATTTTGATAGGAGGTCAATCTTCCTATGATTTTGCTCCGGGATTTTGCATGAAGTACTGCACATGCCAAAGCTAATTATTTTACTATTTCTAGACCCAGTTTTAGAACTATTTTGGAATATTACTAAAACTATATTTAAAAATAGTCCAGTCTAACATGCCGATGAACAGCAAGTCGAACATGCACATGAAAAGGGGTGGGCTTCAGATCCTGTAGGGGTTTGCTACCCCGTTGCTGGGTGGGCATGGCCGTGGTGGACAGGGCCTAGTCAGCCACCTGCACCATGGCGTGGAGGGGGTTTGCCCTCTCAGGCTCCAGAGGTTTTCCTTGAGCCTCCGGGAGGGCAAAAACTGCTTTCCCCAGGGTCTGGAGGACCTCCGGAGGCTGGAAACAAGCCCATTTCAGGACTTACAGAACTGCCAGGAGGCCTGTTTTTCACCCTCCCCAGGCTCTGGAGGCTTTCCTTGAGCATCTGGGAGGGCAAAAACAGCTTTCCTCAGTGTCTGGAGACTCTCCAGAGGCTGGAAACACACCTATTTCTGGACTTCTGGAACCTCCAGTAGGCCATTTTTTTGCCCTCCCAGACCCTCCGTGTGGCCCCTGCACTTACCTGGAATGATGAATGGGCCTTGTGGAGACTTGTGGGAGGGGAGGGGGAGGGTGAGCGGGGCAAGCATGTCCAGCCAGAGGTGGCATTTGGAGGTTCACCGAACCCTGGCGATCCTTGGCTAGAGGATCGCCCAAACCCTCCCAAACCATCAGGAGCCCACCCCTGGACATGAAGGTCCATGAAACAAAGTGAAACATCTTCAACTTTCCTCTAAACATTGGTCCTCCTTTCTCTTTAGGGTAATTTTAAACATGGGCACTCTGCGGTTTTAGAATAGTGCATTCCCTTAATACTAGTATTGCAAAATAGAAATACATTTATGATCCAAGTCACACAGACAAGGCATGGCATAAAATTCAAATACTGTTTGAAAACTATAGAGCCTGCATTCTGAGCACAGTCTTGTACTGTATTGAGTCTTGGACCCGCTACGCATGGCAGGAGAGAAAGTTGAACACCTTTCATATGTGCTGTCTCCGACAAATTCTTGACATCACCTGGCAGGACAAAGTTCCAAATAGTGCAGTCTTGGAACGTGCTGGAATTTCTAGCATGTATACACTATTGAAATAGCGACGTCTATGCTGGCTGGGGCATGTCGTGAGAATGGCTGATGGTCAGATTCTGAAAGATCTCCTGTATGGAGAATTAGTGCAGGGAAAGCGCCTCAGAGGGAGACCACAGCTGCAATATAAGGATATCTGCAAGAGGGACCTAAAAGCCCTGGGAATGGACATTAACAACTGGGAAACCTTGACCTCCGATCGTTCAGCTTGGAGGCGAAAGACGCAGCATGGCCTTCTCCAATTCAAAGAGACACTTGTTCAGCAGGCTGAGGCAAAGAGGCAATCCCAGAACCAGCGAAATCTGGGGGCTGGGCAGGGGACAGAATGTATTTGCCCTCAGTGTGGAAGGGATTGCCACTCTCAAATTGGCCTTTTTTAGTCACACTAGATGCTGATTTAGGACCTCTTTCCAGAGCACGATACCATAGTCTCTTGAGACTGAAGGATGCCAATGAATGAAGGTTTGAAAACTGGCTAAACTTGGCAGTCCAGTCATCAGTCCAAACCTTCTTCAACAATCCAGACAATGACTCTGGATATTGCCAACATTAAAGTCAAATTAACTACACTCTCTGCGAGCAAAAAAATGGAGAAGTTCTGCTCAGTCAGCAAAAAGGACTGGTGCTGACTATGGCTCATTGCACAATTACAGCTTAAACTAAATTAAACAATCAAACCAACAGCAATATTCCATATGATTACACAGCAAAGACAAAGTCACCTCATCTGCCTACTGAATTTTTATGATGACGAGAAAGCAATATCCAGTCCAAATATGGAGTAATGAAATGATTCAAAATAAGGAACTGAGTGTACCGGAGTTGAATCCCATCAACTTTACTTATTTAATTTAAAGGCAGAATACATCAGGAAAAACGCTGGAGTGGAAGAAATAGAAATTTGGAACGAAAATCGCTAGGTGAAATATCAGCCACTTCAGATGTGCTGAGGGTGCCACTTTGGAAAAAGGAGAAATTAAGAGAGCAAATGCTGGTTTTGCCATGTGTGTGCTTGTGTGCATACATTGTGTGTATGTGTGTGTGTGTATGTATGGTTGTGCTTGTGTGTGCGTGTGTGTGTGTGTTATTGGGTAGGACCTTCCTGTTAAATCTATCTATCTATCTATAATTAACAATTAAGTCCAACCTAATAATAACAGGGAAGGATAAATTGAAGGAGTTACACTTTTAATCTTCCTGCATTTCAAAACATACAGAAATAATACATTTGACAAACATTACACACACACACACACATACATACATACATACATACATACATACATACATACATACATACATACACATACCAAGGTGTGTGTGTATATATGCCTTGGTAAGGCCACACTTGGAACACTGCATCCAGGTTTGGGTGCCATGATGTAAAAAAGATGTTGAGACTCTAGAAAGAGTGCAAAGAAGAACAACAAAGATGATTAGGGGACTGGAGGCTAAAACATATGAAGAACGGTTGCAGGAACTGGGTATGTCTAGTTTAATGAAAGGAAGGACTAGGGGAGACATGATAGAAGTGTTCCAATATCTCAGGAGCTGCCACAAAGAAGAGGGAGTCAAGCTATTGTCAAAAGCACCTGAGGGTAAGACAAGAATCAATGGGTGGAAACTAATCAAGGAGAGAAGCAACCTAGAACTAAGGAGGAATTTCCTGACAGTTAGAACATTAATCAGTGGAACAACTTGTCTCCAGAATGCTCCAACACTGGAAGGTCCCTTCCAACTCTTTTATTCTAGTATGTATGTACCATATTTTTTGGAGTATAAGACGCACTGGAGTATAAGACGCACCTTAGTGAAAATAAGAAAAAAGCTGATTGGCAGGTGGATTGGCCTTCTGGAATACCCCCAGTTGTTTTGCTTTTTTTTCTGCCTTTGAAACTTCTGAAACAAAGCTTCAGAAAAAAAAGCCTCTGAAGCTCTGTTTGGGAGCTTTTTTCCTGAAGCTCTATTTGGGGGCTTCTTTTCTGAAGCTTCTTTTCTGATGCTTTTTTCAGCCTCTGAATCCTCCATTTGAGAAACTAGGCAGGGCTACATTCAGAGTATAAGACGCACTCAGATTTTCACCCTTTTTTGGGGGGGGGGAAGGTGCGTCTTATACTCTAAAAAATATGGTATGTATACTCTAAAAAATACCGGTATGTACGGTGTATATCTATATATGTATGTGTGTGTGTGTGTATTATATATACCCTGTTTCCCCACAAATAAGACATCCCCTGGTAATAAGCCCAATTGGGCTTTTGAGCGCATGGCAATTTATTTTTATTTTTAATTTGATTTATATGCTGCCCTTCTCCAGAGATTCAGGGTGGCTTACAATGCGCTAAGCAATAGCCTTCATACTTTTGTATATATTTATACAAAGTCATCTTATTGCCCCCACAACGCTTGGCCAGAGCAAGTGCTTAGTTCAGCATTCAAAAAAATATAAGACAGGGTCTTATTTTCGGGAAAACATGGGATACACACACACACACACACACACACACACACACACACACACACGATAATTTTTTTTTTAATTTGATTTATATGCCGCCCTTCTCCGAAGACTCAGGGCAGCTTACAATGTGCTCAGCAATAGCCTTCATCCTTTTGTATATTTATACAAAGTCAGCTTATTGCCCCCACAAACTGGGTCCTCATTTCACCTACCTTAGAAAGGATGGAAGGCTGAGTCAACCTTGAGCCTTGGCGAGATTCGAACCCTGCAGTAATTGCAGGCAGCTGGTCTTAATAAGCTTAATAACAGGGTGCCTTAAACCCCTGTACTACCAAGGCTCTTGCCTACATGTATACATGTAACCATCAAATAAAAAGTAGCCATCTTCCTACTTAGAAAAATTAGTATGGCGGATGTGAACCAAATATTGGTTTGATGCAGAGGCATCATATCTCCAGCAAAGGGAATTTCATTGTCAAGGCCATGGTTTTCCCAATTGTACTGTATAATTGGGAAAGCTGAACCATCCAAAAGGCTGAATGAAGAACAATGGATGTCTTTTTGTGATGCTGTGGGAATTGAGCAGAGTTTCATGTACCATAAATAGAGCAAATCATTTAGTATTAAATGAAGCAAAACTGGACTGCTCACTGGATGAACCAATAATGAAACTAAAGCTTAAATGTTTTGGACATTTAATGTGAAGGTAAAAATCATTGGAGAAGATCCTTTTCATTGGGAAAAAAAATTGTGACAGTTAAAAAAGAAGCTGATAGAAGGTGAGATGGTTAAATCCTATCACTAATGTCACAAATCTGGGCTTCAAGTACTTAAAGAAGCAGTTACTGACAGACAATCCCACTGAAATTATATATATCATGGCCCAAAAAATCAGAACCAACTAAATGATTGAACAAAAGCAACAAATATGTGAGTGCCAAACATTTGTCCAGCAATGTTATTGTTATTAAACATCAAGTATTTAGATCTGTGATGGTGAACCTATGGCACACGTGCCATTTCCAGCCTCCAGAGGCTTCAGGGAGGCCTGCTAGGCCCAAAACGGGGCACCGGTGGGTTGTGTGCACATGTGGGGGGCACGGGGGGTGCGTGGATATGCAGGGGGAGGGGCAGTGTGGTGGGGGCATGCATGCACGGGGGATGCCGGGGCACGGGGAGGCATTATAAGTGTGGGCATGCATGCATACGACCCCCCCATGCTCCCCACACTTTTGGCACGTAATGATAAAAAGGTTTGCCATCACTGATAAGAGCCTTGATAGTACAGGGGTTTAAGGCACCCTGTTATTAAGCTGGTTATTAAGACCAGCTGCCTGCAATTACTGCAGGGTTCGAATCTCGCCAAGGCTCAAGGTTGACTCAGCCTTCCATCCTTTCTAAGGTAGGTAAATTGAGGACCCAGTTGTGGGGGCAATAAGCTGACTTTGTATAAATATACAAAAGGATGAAGGCTATTGCTAAGCACATTGTAAGCCGCCCTGAGTCTTCGGCATATAAATCAAATTAAAAACAAAAAACAAAACTGATTTAGATGATTGCTTGGTCAACCACTTCCATATCTTTCAATGGATTATTGAAATCTTTATTATGAATCATTAATACACTTCATGAAAATTACTTGGGAGAGGATAGGGATGCTAATAGGTTCATAAACTGAAAAAATGCATTTTAATATCTGTCATTAAAATGGTTGCTTGCTATTTTCTTGTAGAAAAGGTATCAAGCAAATTTGCATTCCAACCAACTTTTTAAATGACCTTCAGTTTTTGAAATCATTTAGCAATAGCAATAACACTTAGACTTATGTACCACTTCACAGTGCTTTACAGCCCTCTCTAAGCAGTTTACAGAGTCAGCATATTGCCCCCAGCAATTTGGGTCCTGATTTTAGCCAGCTCGGAAGGATGGAAGGCTGAGTCAACCTTGAGATTTGAACTGCCAAATTGCAGGCAGGCAGCCAGCAGTCAGCAGAAGTAGCCTGCAGTACTGCACTCTAGCCACGTGCCACTGTGGCTCATTTAGTAATTTAGTAATCTTTATGTAGTGGAATTTCTCTTTCTTTAAATAACATTTTGTTTGCTTTTTTTAAAAAAAGAAGATTAAAAACTAATATAAAGTAAGGGAAAGAAAATAAAAAAGAGAGAAAACTAAAAGTACAAGAAAAGGGGAAAAAAAGAAAAATAGAAAAGGAAAGAAAAGAAGATACGAAGAACTGGCTTCCAAGATCCTTTACAACAATTATAAGTACAATTATAAATTTACATCTTACTTTATGATTGCAACATAACTCTCTTCTTATAATTTATCAAAACAATCAATTTAGCCATCTCAGGAAGTTCTAATACCTGAATTGATTATGTTATTTAGTTTGGGTAATGAAACATTTGCAAGCAAACATCCAAGTTTAAAGAGCACCAAGGACCTTTCAATTCTATCATCTTTATTAATCATTCTTCCACGGTGGATAATGACGTATCTTTCCATCTTGTTTGTACAATAATTTCGCCGCAGTGATCAAATTCAGTTATCTGTTGTAATAGGATCTCAATAATTATATTTTCTTTTTATACTTTCACTTTCAGAGGTCATTATTTAATTTAATCATTTGAGATGTCCATTATCTAAAGTTATTGGACTAAAATGATGAAGAATGTTGGAGATAACATTTGTACAATACTTTTCTTTTATAACCTATGTGTACAGTATGGTATATTTGTAGCAGGTTTAAATTAATATTTATAGTGATATTTTGGATTCTTCTTCAAAATGCTTTCTATTTATACTTTCTCTCTCTCTCTCTCTCTCTCTGTGTGTGTGTGTGTGTGTGTGTGTGTGTTCTGAAGAACTGGTAAAAGAAATTTTGAGTAGTTCGGAGAACCAGTAGTAAAAATTCTGACTGGCCCCGTCCTCATCTATTCTCTGCTTCCCAAGTCCCAGCTGATCGGGAGGAAATGGGGATTTTGCAGTAACCTTCCCCTGGATTGGGGAAGGAAAGCAGATTTTACAGTATCCTTCCCCTGGAGGGGGGTGGGAATGGAGATTTTACAGTATCCTTCCCCTGCCACACCCACCAAGCCACTCCCACCAAGCCATGCCACGTCCACCAAGCCACACCCACAGAATCGGTAGTAAAAAAAATTGAAACCCATCACTGATGTGTATGTGCCACTACATGGTAAACCAGAACAGTGCCTTCTTTTCTAAAGCTATTGAATGATTTTGGGACTAAGATACATGGCAAAGAACTCTGCAATTCACAGAACTAAAATCTAAAACTACAGTGGCTACATTCTATGACTTACACTAGGAATATAAAAAGACCAAAACGGATTCTTAATTCAACCAGCTTGATGTTACATACACTGACTAGCAGTGGCTTTGAAGAGTTCAGGCAAGAATTTTTTACTAACATATTTTAGACTTGCTGCCGATACCATTGGGAATTTTTGAATGTGAACCCTGCATTTGATTATACTGTCAAGGCTTTTCCAATGGTGACTTGCTTTGCACTATTCTCAAATATAATAACATATCATATCAAAATGAAATTTTATATGCTGTTTATTATATTTGTGGAGAAATGAGAGGAGAAGGAGGGGGAGAAGAAGGGGACGGGGAAGGGGGAAGAAGGAATGGGGGGAGAAGCAGAAGGAGGAGAAGGAGAAGAAGAGGGAGGAAGAGGAGGAGGAGGAGGAGGAGGAGGAGGAGGAAGAAGAAGAAGAAGAAGAAGAAGAAGAAGAAGAAGAAGAAGAAGAAGAAGAAGAAGAAGAAGAAGAAGAGGAGGAGGAGGAGGAGGAGGAGGAGGAGGAGGAGGAGGAGGAGGAGGAGGGCTCATGAAGCATCTCTCCACTGAATAGGAATATGAATGAAAACCATCAATTTTCCTGTTGTTGGCTTGGATAAAGTTGCTGGAAATATTCTGGCTTTCATATTTTAAAAGCAAGATAAGAGTATTAGTTAACTCTGATGCTTGCAGTAGATCATTGGAGAGTGATATGACTCCCCAGACATTTCAACACAGCGATAATGGATTCTGCTTTGATGGAAAACTATGAAATAGTAGCTAAAATAGAAAGTGCCTTTTAAGTAAAATGATGATATTAATGTATTGTTTTGAATACATGGGTCCTGGACATTAGAAAATTCATTATGTCAAAAAATCTCAGCAAACATCTGCTGCCTCATTAAGAGAAAAAAAAGATAAAGAAAATAAATAAGCATTTAAGGAAGACAAACAACAGACTTGGTGAATTATGATACAATCATTTCATCAATCTCTTGAGATAAAAGGATAGCTGAAAGGTCAAAATGTCCTTTTAATTTTATAAAACAAGTCACAATAAGTGGGCCCCTGCTGTTCACACTAAGTACCTCCCCACACACACATGGGGAAAAAAAATATCCACCAAACATTCTGAGTGCTCCTTATCCTTTCATATCATTCATAGTTCCATTAGTTTCTGCTTGCATTTTCTTCTTCTTGGAGTATAGGATTGATTTTTAATTTTATGCATGACTTTCTTAGATTAAAAAGGGTTGAAATTAAAACAAAAACAAAAACAGAGAAAGGCATTTTAGTTCTGCTTGTGAGAAAGAAATTGGAACATGCAGATACAGAGTAATCCTGCTTAAAAGCAGTTTCTATGAGAAGGAATATAAAAATTTAGACTGATTAAATGGAGTCGTGTTGCATTTTCTCCTAGCTGGGATAGATACCCGTTTTGGGGCAAGACAAGAGTTTGATAAATTTAATAAAGAAGTGAGAAAGGATCAGGGTGTACTTGAAAATGGAAAAGAACACTGAGGACTACAGGTAGTCCTCAATTTATGAACATAACTGAGCTCAAAATTTATGTTGCTAAATGAGACATTTATTAAGTGAGTTTTATTAAGCCACAGTTGTTAAGTGAATTGAATTATTGCAGTTGTTAAATTAGTAATCCGATTGTTAAATTAATCTGGCTTCCCCATTGACTCGACTAGAATAGAATAGAATAGAATAGAATAGAATAGAATAGAATAGAATAGAATAGAATAGAATAGAATAGAATAGAATAGAATAGAATAACAGAGTTGGAAGGGTTGGGGTCTTCTAGTCCAACCCCCTGTTTAGGCAGGAAACCCTACACCACTTCAGACAAATGGTTATCTAATCTCTTCTTTAAAACTTCCAGTGTTGGAGCATTTACAACTTCTCGAGGCAAGTTGTTCCGCTGATTAATTGTTCTTAATATCAGGAAATTTCTCCTTAAAACTCCTTAGTTTTAAGTTGCTTCTCTCCTTGATTAGTTTCCACCCATTGCTTCTTGTTCTACCCTCAGGTGCTTTGGAGTTCCTCTCAGGGGTGAAATCCAACAGGTTCTGACAGGTTCCGGAGAACCGATAGCAGAAATTTTGAGTAGTTCGGAGAACTGGTAGCAGAAATTTTGAGTAGTTCGGAGAACTGGCAAATACCACCTCTGGCTGGCCCCAGAGTGGGGTGGGAATGGAGATTTTGCAATATCCTTCCCCCAGGAGTGGGGAGGGAATGGGGATTTTGCAGTATCCTTCCCCTGGTGTGGGGTGGGAATGGAGATTTTGCAGTATCCTTCCCCTGCCATGCCCACCAAGCCACGCCCACCAAGCCACACCACACCCACCAAGCCATACCCACAGAACCGGTAGTAAAAAAATTTGGATTTCACCACTGCTTCCTCTTCTTTGTGGCAACCCCTGAGATATCAGAACGCTGCTATCATGTCACCCCTAGTTCTTCTTTTCATAAGACTAGACATATCCAGTTCCAGTAACCATTCTTTATATGTTTTAGCCACCAGTCCCCTAATCATCTTTGTTGCTCTTCTCTGCACTCTTTCTAGATTCTCAACATCTTTTTTACATCGTGGCAACCAAACTGGATGCAATATTCCAAATGTGGCCTTACCAAGGCATTATAAAGTGGTTTTAATACTTCACATGATCTTGAGTCTATTCCTCTGTTTATGCAGCCTAGAACTGTGTTGGCTTTTTTGGCAGCTGCTGCATACTGCTGGCTCATATTTAAGTGATTGTCCACTAGGACGCCAAGATCCCTCTCACAATTACTACTATTGAGCGAGGTACCATATATACTGTACCTGTGCATTTTGTTTTTCTTGCCTAAATGTAAATTCATCATTGAATTTCATTTTGTTAGATAGCACCCAATGTTCAAGTCTGTCAAGATTTTCTGTATCTTAAGCCTATCTTCTGGAGTGTTGGCTATTTCTGCTAGCTTGGTGTCATCTGCAAATTTGATGAGTTCTCCATCTATCCCTTCGTCTAAATCATTGATGAATATGTTGAAGAGTACTGGACCTAAAACAGAGCCCTGGGGTACCCCACTGCATACCTCCCTCCTTGTAGATGCAGTTCCATTGAGGACTACACACTGAGTGCTGTTGGTCAGCCAGTTACGAATCCATCTGATGGTGATGCTATCTAACCCACCTTTTTCTATTTTATCAAGTAGTAGGTTATGGTCTACTTTGTCAAATGCCTTACTGAAGTCGAAGTAAATTATATTGACAGCATTCCTCTGGTCCACTAGTTTTGCCACTTTGTCAAAGAATGCAATAGTCTGGCATGATCTATTTTTGACAAATCCATGTTGGCTTTTGGTTATTACTTTGTTTACTTCTAGGTGTTCGCTGATTCATTGCTTGATTATCTTTTCCAGAATCTTTCCTGATATTGAGGTCAGGCTGATGGATCTCTAGTTTCCTGGATCTATTTTTTCCCCCCTTTTTTGAATATGGGAACTACATCAGCTTTTTTCCAGTTGTCTAGCAGCTACCTGGTGTTCCAGGATCTTTGAAAGATATAATTCAGTGGTTCTGAGATCACATCTGCCAGTTCCTTCAGAACCTTGGGGTGTAATCCATCTGGTCCTGGTGATTTGAACTCATCTAGGGTAGACAGGTGCTCACTTCCATTTTCTTCCCTATTTTAACTTGTGTTCCTAATCTGTTTTTTTTGTGATGCTGTTTTTGATAGGTTGGACTGTTTTTTCCCTTTGTGTAAAGACAGATGGAAAAAACGAGTTAAGTAGTTTTGCTTTCTCCCTGTTGCTTGTCACCTTCTTGCCACTTTCTCTCAGCAACGGACCAATTGTTTCCTTGACTTTTTTCTTGTTTTTAACATGTTGGAAGAATATTTTTTTTTGTTATTTTTTACTTTTGTCGCAAGCCTTTGTTTGTTGTGAGCCTTAGCTTTCCTCACTTCATTTTGCTTTTCAGAAGGTTGCAGAGGCTGATCACATGACATTTATGATCATAAATGTGAGTTGGTTGTCAAGTGTCTGACTGTAAATCACGTGACCATGGGGATGCTGAAACATTTGTAACTGTGAAAAATAGTTGTAAGTCATTTTTTTCAGTGCCGTTGTAACTTCAAATGTTCACTGAGTGAACTTTTGTAAATTGAGGACTACCTGTATTATTAATCTCATTGGGAAAGAGCAGTCTTTGAATAGATGACTTCTACTTAGCGCTTAGCCAAGAATAATGGTTAATGGTGAAACAGAAACAGCATGGGCCCCTGAAACCAAGCTTCAGAAAAAAAAGCTTCTGAAACAAAGCTTCAGAAAAAAAAAGCCTCTGAAACAAAGCTTCAGAAAAAAAGCCTCCAAAATGAATCTTCAGGAAAAAAAGCCTCTGAAACAAAGCTTCAGAACAAAAGCCTCCGAAACGAAGCTTCAGAAAAAAAGCCTCCGAAACGAAGCTTCAGAGAAACAGTGGTTTCAGAGGCTGAAAAAAAAAGCAAGGTGCAGAGCTCACAACCAACAAACCTGTTTCTAAAATTCACCTCTGGGAACAGCTGATTGGGGGATTCCGGGAGGCTGATCCATCTGCCAAAAAGCTTTTTTCTTATTTTCCTCCCCAAAAGCTAAGGAGTGTCTTATAGTCCGAAAAATATAGTAAGTAGTCCAATTGAGAAGCGATAAGGGCAGGAGTCACAATAAAGGTTCAGAAAGTCTTTTATTGAGTGCATCATGTCAGCAATTAGAAAGGTGAAGCTAGCTCTAGTTAAAGGTAAAGGTAAAGGTTCCCCCAAACATGTGTGCTAATCATTCCCGATTCTAGGGTGTGTGTGCTCATCTCCATTTCAAAGCCGAAGAGCCAGCACTGTCTGAAGACGTCTCCGTGGTCACATGGCTGGCATGACTAAAGGGCAAAGGTACACGAAACGTTGTTACCTTCCCACCAAAGGTGATCCCTATTTTTCTAGTTGTATTTTTTTTATGTGCTTTCAAACTGCTAGGTTAGCAGAAGCTGGGACAAGTAACGGGAGCTCACCCCGTTATGCAGCACTAGGGATTCGAATTGCTGAACTGCTGACCTTTCGATTGACAAGCTCAGTGTCTTAGCCACTAAGCCACTGCATCCCACTTAGGGATAGTTTCCCATTTAGGGATAGTTAAAAGAATAGGATTCTCTCCTCCCCTGTATCTTTTAGGTCACATGGGCCAATCAGATCAGCCACAGATTCCCGTTCAGCTCTGACAAGTGTCCGTTGACATGGCCTTGATTCATACACAAGCTGTTAGATGTTTTGACTAGCAGCTGAGGCACCACATTCCCCCATCCCCCCCTCCGTGAATGGCAACCAAGAAATGAAAAAGAAGTAAGCAAGACAAAGAATGGCTTCAGATGAAGTCATTTTGGAAGTTGACACTGTTCACGCATGTGCCTGCCACTCACACAGAACAATCCCCTCCCTCCCATCTGATCTCCCAAGCCAGAAAAGTTAGGAACTGCTGGGATAAATAAGTAGTCCAATTGAAAGGTGACAAGGGCAGGAGTCACAATACTCAATATCCTTTGCTCCAGGAGTGTTGTAAACAGAACATCAGAACAGGACAAAAACCAGGGGTGAAATCCAGCAGGTTCTGACCAGTTCTGAAGAACTGGTAGTGAAAATTTTGAGCAGTTCGGAGAACTGGCAAATACCACCTCTGGCTGGCCCCAGAGTGGGGTGGGAATGGAGATTTTGCAATATCCTTCCCCAGGAGTGGGGAGGGAATGGAGATTTTGCAGTATCCTTCCTCTGCCATGCCTACTAAGCCACACCACGCCCACCAAGCCATGCTTACGGAACCAGTAGTAAAAAAATTTGGATTTCACCACTGACAAAAACCCTTCTTTCCAGAAAGTACTTCAGATTGTGTACCTGCTCTTGTAGACATAGTACAACAGCCAACAGTGATTGGGAGGCCTTTGAATTAACAGGTACTTTATTTTACTTGGAACACATCTTAGTCTGCTTCATATAATCCCTGATGACCTCCTAATTACTTAGTTATGTCTACCATCGCCACCTTCAGTTCTCTTCAGAGTAGAGATACATAGAGCTGGATACCATTAGTATGTTGATGATACCTCACTGTGAATAACGATTTGCAGTATATCTCTCAAATAGTCTTTTTTATTCTCAGTTAATTAGGCTGAAAAATTCTGCTCATTATCAGCTTCCTTGAGATTGCACTCCGGAGTGATATCGGTTAACCAATGTATTATAAAATCTTATCATACTATTTGTTTCCTTCAATTCATTCACAATGTGCAAGATGTTTTCCACCATTCTCCTACTCATTCAACCACTTCTGCAAATCCGTTGTGAACTGTATAATACAACATATCTACTTCTGCTAAATCCTGGTGTAATGCTGAATGCACCATGTTTGCATGAATTTATTTAATTCTTCTATTGAAGCAAGGTATTCTTTAAATAACAATACCTTGATTTACTTTTTTGATTTTATTTGTTCCTTGGCTTTATTATATTTTACAAACAACCCAAGGTGGTGAACATATCCAACACATCTTCCTCCTCCTATTTTCACAATATAATAACAGAATATAATTGAGAACTATATGCCTCATTTCCCAGCTAACTCCTGCTGCTATTTCTTGTCCTCTTTGAAATAAATATGACCTTTTTCTTTTCCCCCATGTTGGTGAAGATTATATTTCATGCATTCCTCAGTAGTAGCTGCCAATCATTTGCTATACCTCTCTTGAGTATTTAACTAAATTGAGGTTTCTCCTTCTAGCTCTATATATTTAACTCCTCTCCATTCACTATCATACTCGTATCCTTCATTTTCAAGTTCACTAAACTTTAATGTTTTGAAATGTCACAGATTTCATCTTAATTAGGCATCGAGATGAATCTCCATCCTTCATTCCCTTTTCTCTTTCTCTCATTGCTATATGTTTGTAGTGCTTTAAAATATAGAGAAGAGGATGAAAAACTGGGTGTGTCTTATACATATGTTAGTTTTTAATTGTGGACCAAATTTTTATATATTCGATTTTAAATTGTTTTTTAAATTTTGTAAATCTATATGTGTTTTAATATGGCTGTACACCGTCCTGAGTCCTTCGGGAGAAGGGCGGTATAGAAGTCCAATAAAAGTAAAGTAAAGTAATACTCCGAATGTAGCCCCACCCAGCTTCTCAAATGAAGGCTTCAGAGGCTGAAAAAAGCATCAGAAACAAAGCTTCAGAGAAGAAACCCCCAAACAGAGCTTCAGAGGCTTTTTTTTCTGAAGCTCTGTTTCGGAGGCTTTCAGAGGCAGAAAAAAAAGCCAAAAAAAAAAAAAAAAAGCAAGGCACAGAGCTCACAACCAACGAACCTGTTGCTAAAATTCACCTCTGGGAACAGCTGATTGGGGGTATTCCAGGAGGCCAATCCACCCCCCAATGAGCTTTTTACTTATTTTCCTCCTCAAAAACTAAGGTGTGTCTAATACTCCAGTGTGCCTTATTCTCCGAAAAATACCATGATTTGTTACAGCAGGGGTGTCAAACTGAATTTCATTGAGGGCTGCATCAGGATTGTGTTTGACCTCAGGGGGGCAGGGGGCATGGCCAGCTCAATGCCACTCATGTCAGGGGCACCTGTAGTGGCCTGAGCACTCTGCCAGTGAAAATAGGCTCCTGAGCTCCATTTTCTGCTGTGACAGCCTCCTGCAACTCTCTGCCAGTGAAAACAGAGCTCTAAAAAGACACACGTGGCCCCCATGAGCTCCATTTTCACTGGCAGAGGCACCACGAGCCAGTCTGCTGTTTCCAGGGCAGCCCCATGGGCCAGATCTAAGCACCCCGCGATCCGGATCCAGCCCGCGGCCCTTATAGCAACTCAATGAAAGAAATTGTCCAAACATACAAAATATTTCATTCCATCTTATCTGAGAACTGTAGGATCGATAGCTCGACATCCAATAATGGATGTCGTGGTACATCCATTATTAAGAAAGAAAGAAAACACTGAGCAGAATTTTCCTAAATTTTCTTTCCTTATTTTTTCATCATCTTCAGTATTAGCAATTATTTAGCTGGAAAATTACTTGTATTTTTCTCTGACAATCATGACAAAACATCAGAAGATTCCAACAAAATGATGTGTGTGTAACTACCGCTTCATTGTCACTATTCTCCCACTTCTCTGCCCCAATGTTTAATTCTCCAACAATTGTACAACAAAGATAGGGAAGAGTATTTTTTGATTGGTATTTCCATGCTCCACTTTTATCAGAAAACAGTGGCATGTCTGGATTTGCTGTTCAGTGTATCAAATGTTTGAAATTTGAATAGAATACTGAGATGGAAGGCTTTATTTCACGTTGTGAATAATAGTTGTTCTTTATAGTTTGTGAATTGAGAAAAAAATCAATGACCAAACAAATATCTTTTCATAGCTCGTGTGTAGTTTTAAGAAGGTGACATTAAAAAGCAAAGCATTTAAAGCTGAGACCATATTTGGAATAAAACAAACAGTTTTCTGAAGCATTTCTGCATCTTGGGAGTTTGGAATTGCCAAGGAGTAGAAAAAATATATCAAAAGTCAGAAGCAACAACTGCATCAAACTCAATTCCAAATAACTTTCCAACCACAAAATGTAGATAGCATCAATCTTATTTTTTTTCTAATCAGACAATAGTGTCTGATTAGAAATCTGAGAATATTTAACTAACAGGATTATATTTTTCTTGACATATTGTTTAAAACTTGTATCATACATAGCAATAGAAATAGCACTTAGACTTATATACCGCTTCAGAATGTTTTACAGCCCTCTCTAAGCACTTTACAGAGTCAGAATCAGTGGTGAAATCCACTTACCTTCGCTACCAGTTCGGGAACGGGAGTGCACTCTCGATATGTGCGTACAACCTCTTCTGCACATGCGTAGAACATTCTGTGCATGCACAGATGGTAAAAAAATGGGACGTAATGTTGTCCGGGCGGGTGGGCGGAGCCTCTGCCACCAGCGCTACCAGTTCAGTGAACCAGATAGAACTGGGGGGATTTCACCACTGGTCAGCCTATTGCCCTCAACAATCTGGGTCCTCATTTTACCAACCTCGGAAGGATGGAAGGCTGAGTCAATCTTGAGCCTGGTGAGATTCGATCTGTCAAACTGCTGGCAGCCAGTGATCAGCAGAAGTAGCCTGCAGAACTGCACTCTAACCACTGTGCCACCACAGTGATTACATACATACATACATACATACATACATACATACATACATACATACATATTTCTACAGCACCAGCCAGAATGAAGTGCTAAAGAGTGATTTATTAAGACAAATTGGATGATTTCTTGCAAATTTAACACAAGCACAGGTATATTTCTTTTCTGAATGAAGTCCCAAGGGTTTCATAGAGAAATACAGTCTTCCTGAGACTCCGTAAATCCATGAAATTGAAGCATTCCATCCTCCTATCATAAAGCATTGTGGTTGAAGAGACATGAGGTGGCTATACAGAAAAGAATGTAATTCTTCACACATGTAAACTTTCAAAAAAAAAAACTTTCTTGTTTCCATTGTCCACTAATTATCGGACTGATGTTTTAATTTATAGCAGCAGCTAGCTCCACGGCCATTAATTAGGTTTAAACTCTTTTGAGGATGCTCCAGAGAACCATTTGTTACTAGTATAGCTTTGAAACAGGCTTCAGAATATTTAACAGTTTCATAATGAGACTTGCTGTATTGAATTCAGTCATTCAGGAGATCCAAGATAATGATCTTTAAAATTTAACTTGCTGAAGAGGTTATGGTACAGTTGTGTCTAGTGTGGGTATAGCATCTTTCAACTCTCCTCAGTCTCCAGTTTATATCACTGTATC
The DNA here is from genome assembly GCF_059756535.1 of Pantherophis guttatus. Lineage (NCBI taxonomy): Eukaryota > Metazoa > Chordata > Lepidosauria > Squamata > Colubridae > Pantherophis > Pantherophis guttatus. The sequence continues at coordinate 114,824,467 of NC_142067.1, read as the reverse complement.
CACAAAATGGAAAATAAAATCATACAGATATTCCAAAGCTTTCCAAAACTATGTATGATATTTTGTTTGTTTGTGTGAGTGTGTGTTTAGATACAATCCAGGTTTTCAAGATAACTTGCATTATTTGTAATAATTATATAAAATTGTATACTGCAGTTGTATAAATCCAAAATCTGAAGAAAACTTATTCTGATTCCAATTTTATACAATTGCTGCAATTTCAGGAAAAATGAAAGAAGTTCTAGGCAGATGGTCCATAATGCTTGCATATTTGGAACAAGATAAATGAATTATGATAAATTTATTTTCATTGGTGTTTTTATTTATTCACATGAAGAGGATTTACTAACTCACTTTAACAATCATCTTTGCAAATTAACTGACTGCCAGGACTTGAATGGCTATACTTTCAGGCTTACCTCTGAAGAGAGAACAGAGAGGGGGTGAGGGAGGGAGAGAAGAAGAGAGAGAGAGAGAGAGAGAGATGTCGATAGGCCTTTAGTAACAGATAATCTTACATTATGAAATATCCTGATTTAAAAATGGAGAGGGGTTGAATAGGACAATTCATAACATTACTAACGAGGTTTGTTTGTATATGTTCAAAACCTTTATGGAAGAAAAAAAATAAGATTGATGCTATCTACATTTAGTGGTTGGGAAGTTATTTGGAATCGAGTTTGATGCAGTTGTTGCTTCTGACTTTTGATATTTTTAGGTCTTTGAATATTATACTGATAGTCCCAAGTCAGTAATTTTGATGTTGAGTATTTTCTACTAAACCTCCTCTCAATATTGTTCCTTCAGTTACCAAATACATTCCATAAAACAAATGAATAAACAAAATCTATTTGTAGAGTTTGAAGAAAAGAAAAGAAAAGAAAAGAAAAAAAAGAAAAGAAAGAAAAGAAAAGAAAAGAAAAGAAAAGAAAGAAAGAAAGAAAGAAAGAAAGAAAGAAAGAAAGAAAGAAAGAAAGAAAGAAAGAAAGAAAGACCAAATATGTATTCGTTTGCTAGCTGCAAGGAAAGGATTTCAGAAAGCTCTTTCTTTATGTTTTTCTTTTTTAGGATGGTCCCCTGAGGAAGCAGCAGCCAAAAATCAAAACTTGTGAGCTAAAATACTAAGAACTATGAGCTATAGAGGATCATGTTTTTAATGCTTCTGAAGTTGAGTGAGGACTATAAACTAAATATCAAAGAGACTAGTTCAAATGTATACTACTTTAAAAGTAAACATTCTAGAAATTTAACCATTGCTTTTGTATGTTTTTATTGATATATTTCTGAAGTTTAAAATATTCCTACCTTCCTTTTTATTTTATAACTGTTTCCTGACAAATGTTTCTATGGGCTTCTATTGTGAAATGATATTCTAGTTTATTTTTCATATATGTCCTTCTGGATTTATTAATTCTGATATCCCCAAATTCATTTTAAAGTATCTGCAATATTTGCTAGTTATGGCCAGACACCATAACTATTAAAACAAAATTTTATTCATGTTATACGGTTTCTGTCTTACTTAATAATATAACACTGTGGGTGTAATCAGATGTCGAATAGTATTACTTCACACAATGCTTCTGTGAGCCAGTTAACTAATGGCCCATTCTAGAATCCACCTTGAATGGGTCACATTAAATGAGCAAATGAAAATAGGGTTGGATGGTTGATTCTCAATGTAAGAAAATTGTGCATATACCCACATATATTACATGACACAGTGAAACAACACAGTCTAGTTCAGATGTATACATTTATGTGGCCAGAAAAATGAATCTTGCAAGTTTGCCAGATGGATGGCTTAGGGAACAAAACTATTACAGAATCTGGTAGCCCTGCTAGAAATACTGCGAAACCTCCTCCCAGAGGGGAGCAACAGAAACAGACCATAAAGTGGGTGTGTGGGGTCTCTAATGATGTTTTGAGCTCTAAGTACATAGTGCTTAAAAACAGTATCCTGAATACCAGGAAGTGAGCTTCCTATAATCTTCTCTGCTGTCCTCACTACTCTCTGTATGGACTTTCTATCTGAGGCATTGCTGCCACCAAACCAAACAGGGATGCAGTTTGTTAAAATGCTCTCAATCGTGCCTCTGTAAAGAATGGCCAGGACAGAAAGAGAAAGATGCAGGAGAAAGATCCTCATCTGATGCAGGAAAATGATGCAACAATTTCTTCAGTTTCAAAAAAATAGACAATGTAAAGCTTTCGATGCACTTTCAAAGTAGATAGATAGAATGTACCTTCAAATAAAAACACCAAATAACAAAAGTTATGGTCTTTTCTAGAATATATTCTGATAATCCATTAGGTTACACATTAATGACAGACCCATCAAGCAAGCGAAAACATTTAGATGCCTAAATATTCACTTTCAACCATACATCAAATCAGAGATTGAGGTATGATTATAAACACAAACATGCATTTTTATTTCTGTATGGTGAAATGGGCAAATATTCCATGTTTATGTGTTTTTATTCCATGTTTATGCGTTTTCTGCCATAAAAACAAACAAATACACAAATAGTAAGCATAATAAACAGAATGCGGTGGCTCAGTGGCTAAGATGCAGAGCTTGTTTAGTTGGGTTTTTTTTAGTTTTTATTGAATTTCTATACCGCCCTACTCCCTGTCATAAGTAAATGCCTTATTCTATAACAAGAGATATGTATATATGTACAGGATATTAAGAGTTAATTTATTCCTCCTCCTTTAATGTATTCATATGTAATCACCCCCATCCTTGACTCCTCCCCTTTGATATAAATAGAGAATGCTTTTACCTCATGCTTGCTTCTCACTGTAAAAATCTGACAGAACAAGTAGAATGCCTGTTATGAATAAACTCTTCTTTAACTGAAGAAAAATACTTCTGAATTTATTATTGAGTCTGATCCTCAAAATATTGTATCAAACTGGTAGCAGAGGATGGTTGAACTGACTCAATAAAATCCAACATGCCTAAGAAAGAAAACCTCAAGAACAAAAAAGAAAGACCCAACACCAGGGCAAATGATAAAGAAACAAAAACAGATCACAAAATGATCGACGAACCAATAAATATAACAATCAAAGAATCTGAAGATAACACCACAGACATCGAAGAAACAGCAGATGAAACCGACAACCAAGAAGAGAACGAAATAAAAGACAAAGACCTCAGATCGGAGATACTGAGGCTAATAAAAAGTCAAAAAGATGACCACAAACTCATCGCGGAACTCCGAGGCTTCTTGGAAGAAAACGGAGCAGCGAGAGAAAAAGACATTGAAAAAGCCAAACCCGAAAATCCAAAAATGGTGAGCGAACCTACAACGAAAGAAAAAATGACCAGAAGCAAGACCAGAGGTCCCGCTCAAAATTTTGAAAGGCAGCCATCTTTTCTTCAACCGGCCACAGAAATGAACACGGCTGAACCAATCAGAATGCAACATTCAAAAACTCTGGCGCGAAAAAACACAAAAAATAACAAAAAATATATTTATTCTTCTGAAGAGTCAGAAACAGATACAGAAGAATCATCCACCGAACAAGAAATCGAAACACCCATGAGAAAACTATTTAAAACATTTGGCACAAGTCTAACAATTTCAAAAGAATCGATAAAAGCCGATAATGCAAAAATACAAAAGAGACGAAGAAATAAACAGACACCTCAAAGCCTGCACGACTCGATCCGGACAACGATGATGACGACGCCTGAACCCAGAGGGCCCTGCGAACTTTCCCCCACACCGCAAACGATCCAAAGAACAAAATACCCCAAGCAAGAAAGCTCCAAAGAGAAGAGACGAACCACAGCTGCCAGCAGAACACCCAAGATCGAGCCGGAGACCGAATCATCAGAAGGAGAGCACTACGAGGGAGCTACAGCAAAGAGAACCTCTCCCAGCGGCTTCAGCAGAGAAATGACCAACGCGCATGCGCAGATGAACACAGAGAACTACAATGAACTTTATGAAGAAGGAGAACCTCTCAAGCTCATCAGCAGAATACCCACACCATTCTGCAATTTTCAACATCTACAGGACCATGGACTACCCACAGTTGTAAGTAGTGGGAATAATAATATTGGGAATCTACCCAGTGATTTCCCAAAACTTAGAATTGATGGCATCAACTTACAGGAATGGTGTCAACAAATTCAGGTTGTCTTTATGAAAGAAAATTTATTATTTTTTATAACCAATCCTCCCAAAAGACCTTGGACTCTAAAAATGGACTGCCTGCATCACAGAGCATTCTATTTAATAATTTCTAGCATATCACCTGCCATGTACTACAGTATTAAGCATAATCTTACTGTTTCAGAAATAATTCAATGCATGTTTAAATTGTTTCACAGTGAAAGTGTAGCAACAACCACTAGGATGTCTAAAGATTTCTTTTCAGCCAAATTAAGATCTGGAACCACCATAAGTGAACATTTAATATCCTTAAACAAAATCAGAGCAGAATTACATCTAAGAGGAGAAATAATATCAGAACAGACAATAAAAAGCGTTATCCTTAACTCATTAGATTCATCATGGGATAACTACATATCACACTTAGACTCAATCAATCTAGGATACTTATCCATAGAAAGTCTGTCAAACAAGTTAATAGCTGAAGATAATTTGAGGAAAAGTAGATACAATGCATACACAGAACACAGACAGGCAAAAAGAGTAGCCTTCCAAGAGAATCACCAAAAAACAATTGAATGTTACAATTGTGGATCCAGAAAACACTCTAAGGGAGATTGCCCCATGTTTCATAGGGAAAGACAAAACCGTGACTATAGGGGTAGATATCAAGACAGGCAATCATCTATTGATAGATACAGATATAGGGACTCCCCAGACTACAGAGAACGCAGAAAGGATAGAGATAATTCAAGGGATAGGAAATCAGGATCATTAAATGGATTAGATAAACATAACGATGTCATCACACAAAAATCAAAAAATAATGCTTGGCTCATAGATTCAGGGGCGACTAATCATACAACAAATAACAAGAAAATACTGTCTTCATTCACAAATGATAAATTTATGATAAGAGTAGCCAATCAAGAAAATGTTCAAGTCATAGGGAAAGGAAATGTAAATATACCTGGTTTGGGTAAAATAGAGGGGGTATTGTTGATACCAGAAATATCACATAACATACTTAGTGCAGTGAAATTAAGCCAAGATTTCAACATAAATATAATCTTCTCTGGAGGAAAAGCAATACTAGAAAAGAATGGGACTAATTTGAATAGTGTAATTATCGAAGGGGGTCTACCCTTTCTTGTAACAGAAGATAAATGGTTGCATAACATTAATGCAAACACTGATGACGACATTAACATAGACAGTGAACATAGTAACAACAATGACAATGAAGAACCCAAAACACACTATAATCACAAAGACACACCCACTAGTGATACACACAATAACAAAAGGCCCAATATAGGCAAACCAATTCATGATGAATGTGCACACATGTTGCATAGAAAATTGGGACATGCAAGTTTCCCTGTAATACAAAAAATGATTGAACATGCTGATGGCGTTAAAATAAAGGATTGTAAAAACTATTTAGAATGCTCAGTATGTAAATCATCAAAACTCAGAACTAACCCAAAACCAAAAAGGGCAACAAGAACCTCTAACCAAATTTTTGATCTGGTACATATGGATCTGGTTGGTCCATTAACACCATCCATCACATACAAAAAAAGATATTTCCTAACTATTGTAGACGACTATAGCCGTTATGGATTTGTTTATACTTTAAAACACAAAGATGAAACTTTCCAAAAATTCAAAGAATTTTACAAACGTGTAGAAACACAACACAATATCAAAATAAAACGAATCATGACAGATAGGGGATCCGAATTCATGTCTAAAGAATTCTCACAATGGATAAAAGACAAAGGAATGCTACACTTCACGACTAGCCCATTTTCTGCGTTTCAAAATGGTACAGCAGAACGAAAAAACTCGACACTGCAAACCATGATTAGATGTACATTAGAAGATGCTGGTTTAGGAAAACAATTCTGGTCAGAAGCATTACTATATTCAAACTATACCCAAAATAGGACCTGGTCTAGCATACTAAATAAAACACCATACGAAGTGATGTACAATAGGAAACCTAAAATTTCACACATGCACATATTTGGGGTTACAGCAGACGTACACATACCAAAACAATTAAGGCGTAAGGGAGATAACGTATCCAGAAGGCTTAGATTCATGGGATACGAAACAGGCACAAAAGGATATAGATTCATTGACAGTAATAACAAATTCATAGTCTCAAGAACAGCAGTGTTTCATGAACAGGCCAACTGGTCTAAGATACATCTTAACGAGATAATCCAAAATACTAAACCAAACATTAAACAACAAGACAGAATAGAAAGAGAGAAACATGAACATAACACACATGATGACAAAAACAAAACATGGACAGGTAACCACACCAGGATAAAAACAGATTCATTAACCAAAAAGGAAGCAAGATATCTACACGATAATGAGAGCACTCCAATAAGAACAATCAGGTGTAACAGAAGACAATTACCTAATAAGTATAAGGATTATATAATGTGTGTGAATGACGAGATACCAACACCTAACACATATGAGGAAGTGTTAAAACTTCCCATGGAAGAAAAAGAAAAATGGGAATTAGCCATAACAAAAGAAATGAACAGCTTGCGTGAATTAGGTGTATTTACACCAGTCCCTGCACCTAAGAACAAGACAATTATAGGCACCAGATGGATATTCAAAATCAAAGATTTAGAAGAGGGTAATAAATTATATAAAGCTAGATTAGTCGCACAAGGTTACGCTCAAAAATATCCTGAGGATTACACTGACACATACTCTCCCACTGTAAGAACTGAAAGTGTTAAGACAGCTTTAGTCATAGCGGCTATACTCAATCTTGATGTCTTTCAATATGATGTGCAGACTGCATACTTACATGCAAAACTCGACAAAGAGATATATGTAAGGGCACCTCATAGCCAATGTACAAACAGAGATGAGATCTGGTTACTTAACAAAAGCTTGTACGGATTAAAACAATCCGGCAAGCGTTGGTATGAATGTCTTGTCAGCGTGCTTAAAAATATGGATTTCAAAGCCACAACTGCAGACAATTGCTTTTTTGTTAGAAAGGAAGGTGAATCATTAGAATTTGTGTTAATCTATGTGGATGATATTTTGTATATAGACAAACATAAAGAAAAGAAAGACTTATTTGTATCCAGACTAAGTGAACATTTCTCTTTAAAGTCGCTAGGAAGGGTAAACAAATACCTTGGAGTTCAAATCAATAAGACAAGAAAGGGATTCAAATTATCTCAGAGAGATAAAATTATAGAACTTCTGGAAAAATGCAATTTAAGAGATGCCAAACCTTGCGATACTCCTATGCAGACTGATTTTTTAAGGAATATGGATGAATCTTCGCCTGAATTCGAGAACAATACATTGTATAGATCAATTATTGGTTCTCTCTTGTATATATCTAATTGGACCAGGCCTGATATAGCTCTGCCACTTAATTTATTATCTAGACATGTAAGTAAGCCACTTATGTATCATTGGGAAGCAGTCAAACGAATACTAAGATATCTAAAGCACAGCATAGATTTCTCCCTACTCTTAGAACCCAATAATATTAAAGAACCTATTATCACCAGTTACGCTGATGCAGACTGGGCAGGTGACATCAAATGTAGAAAGAGCACCTCAGGTTATGTATTATTTTTAAATGGTTGCCCAATATTCTGGTACACTGGGAAACAAGATTTAGTAGCGACTTCCACTACAGAGGCAGAATACGTCTGTTTATCTAAAGCCTCAAATAATTTAGTATGGTTTAATGATTTATTATCTGATATTTGGAAAAATCCAATACTACCATTTGTCATACATGAAGATAATAAGGCAGCTATAGAAATATCAAGATCTGACGCCATTGGTCAAAGATCCAGACATATAGATATCAAATTTAAACACGTCAGACATTTATCTCAGGATGGATTCATTAAAGCAATCCACTGCGAAACCTCAGAACAAATAGCTGATATATTAACTAAACCTTTACCTTTTAAACAACACAAATACTTGACATCAAAATTACAAGTACTATATAGCTCTGAATCCGAATGCAATCATTGTTATATATCGAATCGGCATTTAGAGGGGGATTTGTCATAAGTAAATGCCTTATTCTATAACAAGAGATATGTATATATGTACAGGATATTAAGAGTTAATTTATTCCTCCTCCTTTAATGTATTCATATGTAATCACCCCCATCCTTGACTCCTCCCCTTTGATATAAATAGAGAATGCTTTTACCTCATGCTTGCTTCTCACTGTAAAAATCTGACAGAACAAGTAGAATGCCTGTTATGAATAAACTCTTCTTTAACTGAAGAAAAATACTTCTGAATTTATTATTGAGTCTGATCCTCAAAATATTGTATCACTCCCGAAGGACTCAGGGCGGTGCACAACCATGAAATAAAACACATAGATATACAAAATTTAAAATCGAATAAAATGAATTAAATAAATTTGGCATTGTTGATCAAAAGCTTGTTGATCAAAAGGTCCGCAGTTCAGCGGTTTGAATCCCTAGTGCCGTGTAACAGGGTGAGCTCCCGTTACTTGTCCCAGCTTCTGCCAACCTAGCAGTTCGAAAGCACGTAAAAAATGCAAGTAGAAAAATAGGGACCACTTTTGATGGGAAGGTAACAATGTTCCATGCACCTTTGGCATTTAGTCATGCCAGCCACATGACCACGGATATGTCTTCTGACAACTCTTTGGCTTTGAAACAGAGATGAGCATCACTCCCTAGAGTCGGGAATAACTAGCACATATGTGTGAGGGGAACCTTTACCTTTACCTTTAAGCATAATAAAAAAAACCACTTGATTTATACAGGTTGTGTCTGGAAAGTCTCTGCTGAGAAGCCCATTCCAAAATAATATATAAGTGACTGATGAGCCAAGAGCCATTGCAGAAGTTGAACAAGTTCACTTACAATTAAACCAATGCAGAAAAGCATGTGTTTGTTGTTTAAAACAAATTTCACATATCATAAAAAAACCTGGTTTAGAGACAAGCTTATTTTGATTTGTTTTTGCTATCTCTCGTTGTGCCCTGGGAAATCTATATAGTATCTGATAACTGTTTTTGTATATTGCTGGTTTGGGGAGAGGAAAATATTTTTATTCATAAAATGTTGAAATAAGTAACAACAGTACCATTGTTTTATATAGCTTGAACCAGTATAGGAACACAAGCAGATATTTTGTTGAAACATTGTAAGACTGGCCGGTGCAGATAGAGAAATATTTTATGCCTTACTCTGTTTTTTTTTCCTGGAAGAATGTCTTATATTTCATCTAATTATTATTACCTACGTTCTGTTCTTGAGGTCTTTCTTGAAATAAATGTAATAAATATCTATACGGGTAAATTTTTTATTGAAACCAGAATGCAAGCCAGAAATGGATACTGCTTATTTTGTGACTTTCTGTTGTCATTCTGTAGGCCTGACAATAATAATAATAAATGAAGTTTTGGGTTTGAAAACCCAACCCAAAACTATTATCATTGACAAAAATCACCATCGGTCAATTGCAAAAGGTGGCTTTACTTAGAACAGCTTATGTACTGTAAGAATAAATTTAACACCATCAAACATCAACATTTGCCTATCTCAGGTCATTGAGAAGGACTCAATAGGTGAAGAAAAATGTCAAATCCAGTCTGAACATCTGACAGTTGCACCAACCATATTAATTCTTTTTATCACTATTGGTTTTTAAATATCTTGATTTCTAGTCGTGAGTCATTCCAAAAAGTATTTGTGGATGACTTATAAAAAGTGTGAATAAATAAACATTAACTATTAGTGTTTTCCACTGCCCAGGTACATATGCACATATTAATTAAAGATTTAACAAAAAATCTCATAGAATACATCAGTGTTGCTTTTTGGGGGGAGAATTGTGCTATGGTATGTTAATAGTTTTGTGCAATAACTTTATATGGGCAAATCATTTGAAAGATACTCTGTGGGGCTAATTGGTGTGCTATAGGATTAGTTTAGCAATTCTCACAAAGAAAAGTCAGGAAACTAAGGACAGCGCAAGCCAAACCAGAGGAAAAAGAGAAATCCAATCATTTCTGAAAACAAATACAGGTAGTTATCAATTTATGACCACATCGGAGCCCAACATTTCTGTTGTTCAATGAGACATTTGTTAAATGAGTTTTGCCCCATTTTGTGACCTTTCTTGAATCCCTGCAGTTGATAAATTAGCAACCCAGTTGTTAAGTAACCCTGGCTTCCCAGTTGACTTTGTTTGTCAGGAGTTCGCATCAAGGTGGATTTGTAACTGGCTGAGAAATCGTACTCAGCAAGTAGTCCTTAATGGTACTACATCCACATGGAGGGAAGTAAGCAATGGAGTACCACAAGGTTCCATTTTAGGCTCAGTACTCTTCAATATCTTCATAAACAACTTAGATGAGGGAATAAAAGGGGAACTTACCAAATTTGCGAATGATATTAAGGTGGTAGGAATAGCCAACACCCTAGATCATAGGCTCAAGATCCAGATGGGTCTTGACAGACTTGAACGCTGGGTCCTCTCTAACATAATGAAATTCAATGTCGAAAAAAATAAAGTCTTACACTTAGACAAGAAAAACCAAAAGTACACATATAGACTCGGTGAAACCTGACTTAATAGCAGTAACTGTGAGAGGGATCTTGGACTGCATCCAGTTTTGGTCACCACACTATAAAAAAGATGTTGAGACTCTAGAAAGAGTGCAGAGAAGAGCAACCAAGATGATTAGGGGACTGGAGGCAAAAACATATGATGAACGGTTGAAGGAACTAGGCATGGCTAGTCTAGTGAGGAGGAGGACCAAGGGAGACATGATAGCAGTGCTCCAATATTTGAGGGGCTGTCACAGAGAGGAGGGGGTCAAGCTATTTTCCAAAGCACTTAAAGGCCAGACAAGGAATAATGGATGGAAATTGAACAAGGAGAGATTTAACCTGGAAATAAGGAGAAATTTTTTGACACTAACAACAATCAACCAATGGAATGGAAGTTGTGGGAGCTTCATCCCTGGAAGCTTTCAAGAAGAGACTGACTTGCCATCTGTCAGAAATGGTGAAGGGTCTCCTGCTTGGGTGGGGGGGGGATTGGATTAGATGACCTGCAAGGTCCCTTCCAACTCTGTTAATCTGCATCTAAGGTGATCACATGACCTTGGGACACTGCAACAGTCATAAATATGAAACAGTTACCAAACATCGGAATTTGGATCACAGGATTGTGGGGATGCTGCAAAGGCCGTAACTGTGAAAAATGGTCATAAGTCGCATTTTTCAGTGCTGTTACATTGTTGAATGGTCACCAAAGAAAAGACTATAAATCGAGGACTACCTGTAGGCATTAAGAATGGAAGACAACTTTGCTCCACCTAGTTGGACATTTTTGCTCTATCTGTCCATTTGTTTCTTGTCTTAATATATGCAAGAATCATCTCTGATCTGCAGAACTGCTGATGCTGAGAAAGTAAAAATTATTCCATTGTGTTGCTATTTTTATTGTGCCCTTTTGCTGCAAGTTCTGCTTCAGCTGCTGTCTCTCCCTCCCCTCTCTTGCCCAAAGCTTTTCATGAGTTTTTAATCATACATCATTCTGCGATGGTATGAAGTTTGCTAAAGGAAAACTGGAGGAGAAAATAACCTCTCCAAACTTTAATGTAGGTGTGAAATATAATCTGTGAGACCCTTGTGTAATAACAGTCTGGGTTTCCTGAATCTTGAATGGATTTAATGGAGCAATGAAAAGCAACACAATTTAATTTTAAACAGAGGGGCTCAAGCATTCAGACTTTTAATCTCTCCTTCAAATGTACTAGACAATCCATCTTTATGATTGCTTTGATCCTGTTCTCCTGCAATTTTAGGACATTAGGAAACAAGCATTATGAATTGTCGCATAATTGTTAAGCACACATATATTTGTATACACAGCATAATTAAGAAACCAAGCACCCATGTTTGAGGTGTGGAAGACTGAGTTTGAATTAAAATATTTCAAATTAACATTCTGTTCTAGAAGGATTTTTTTTTCCAGGGTATTGTTATTTTTTGCAGAGAAGATTATAAATCATGTGCAGTGATCTGAGGTGTATACTTTAATGATCGCATTTGGAATTGAGAGGATTCACCTCTCAGCCCACATATGTTCATTAAAGTCCTGGTGGAGGATTCACCTACTGATTGGCATATATTTATTAAATGCCTGAAGTACTGAAGGGCATAAGAGAGGATATTCCCATACCCTATCATTGGCATCCTTCAGTCTCAAGAGACTAGGGTATCGTGCTCTGGAAAGAGGTCCTAAAACAGCATCTAGTGTGACTAAAAAGGCCAATTTGAGAGTGGCAATCCCTTCCACACTGAGGGCAGATACATTCTGTCCCCTGCCCAGCCCCCAGATTTTGCTGGTTCCGGGATTGCCTCTTTGCCTCAGCCTGCCTAACAAGTATCTCTTCGAATTGGAGAAGGCCATGCTGCGCCTTTAGCCTCCAAGCTGAACGATCGGAGGTCAAGTTCCCATACCCATACCCATACATATTCACTTTTAATATTTAAGTACAGTTGTAAATAAAAAGGATATTATATTTATATTGAAGAACATTAACTAGGAATTTGGCATTTCTGACTCTGGGGCTGCATGTGGATGCCTAATTCTCAGGGGTGCTGAAAAGCATTCTTTACAATTTAGTTATTTATTTTTTATTACCACAGAATTTATTTGAAATATAATTTTATGTCATTTTATTCTATCTTACATATTTATGTATTGAATTATTGTATTTTATCCTATAACTATTGTATTTTACCCTAATCTCATTTTAAATTGTTTGTTTGGAATTTTACTGGTAATCTGTATTTGAACTTATTTATTTATTTATTTATTGGTTCGATTTATATGCCGCCCTTCTCCGGAGACTCAGGGCGGCTTACAATGCATTAAGCAATAGTCTTCATACTTTTGTATATACCTGCTTAGTAGGGCTTTCGCCCCCACCCCCCAAGCGGTGTTCTTTTTTTATACAAAGTCAGTTTATTGCCCCCACAATCCGGATCTTCATTTTACCTACCTTGGAAGGATGGAAGGCTGAGTCAACCTTGAGCCTGGTGAGATTTGAACTCGCAGTAATTGCAGGCAGCTGGCAGCTAAGTGCTACTTTAACAGCACTTTAGTCCACTGCTCCACCAAGGCTCCTTATACTGAACTTGTACACTGATATGGCCTATAGGCTAATACATATATATGTGTGTGGGTGTGGGTGTATGTTTGTATAATTTGCCACATCTCATATCAAATGACTCTGGGCAGTTTACCACATAAAAACATTAAAATAATCAAATAAGCAGTTAAAATAAAATCATTAACACAAGACAGAGCCATGATGGCGCAATGGTTACAATGCAGTACCTCAGGCTCGCTCACTCACTGCTAGGAGTTCGATTCTGACCAGCTCAAAGTTGACTCAACCTTCCCTCCTTCTGACGTCAGTAAAATGAGATTTTTTTGGGGGGGGAGAGCAATATGCTGATTGTAAAGAGAGTTTAGGACTGTTGTAAAGCACAATGAAATGATATGTACGTCTAAGTGCTACTGCTATTACTTCTGGTGAAGGAGGGAGATGGATACAGATGGGAGAAGTGAGATTAGTCAACCGCTCCAGTGTGAAGCTCCCCCATTGGATCCCGAAACCATCTGGCAGAGCCAGGTCTCAAGGTTCTTATGAAAAGTCAGGAGAGTGGGAGCCAATCTCACTTCAAGGGGTAAGATGTTCCAAATGGCAGGAGCCACAGCAGAGAAGACTCCTCCTTCAGTGCCTTCAAAGGCTTTACAATACTGTTTGGTTGAAATTATCTGATTGTACAGTGAAAACACCCCTCACCTAATTCACTGAAGCAATATAATATATGAGGGACTTTCAGAGATATACTGATGGTCTAAAGATGGCTCTGTGAGTGTGGATCTAATGACCATGGTGAACAGAGAAGCCATTTTATGGATTATCTCCTTAGAAATCCTTTCTGGATTTGACTAGACTCTCTCACAGGTCTGTTCTATTCAAAGTCTGCCTGCAAAGAGATTGTAATATAACAATCCTCAGTGAGTTTGAAAGCTCTGAAAGCCAGGGGAGAAAACATCCTGACTAAATCATGATTCAGCACCTTCAAAGGGACTCTGGGTTTGTCTGCTTCCTCTCTTGATTAATTTAGGAAGCTGCTTGTTAATGAATTTTGAATGTTAAGAACCTTCTGAAAGACAAGCTATATTACACTGGGAAATTTCCTTTCTGCCCAAGAGTTTAGTTTAAACTTTAAGAATTAACATGATACGTTTTTATTTTTGGAGAACAGCAACAGGGAAATTAGAGCATTAATTTTTAAAAATTAGGGGGCTAGATGGACCCAAAAGAATATTTTCTATGAGGTGTTTTAAAATTTAACAAAGAATAGATGGATTTTGAAATTAATTGTAAAAAAATACTCCCTGGGGAAAGTTTTGTGAACTGAAAAATAGACAGAAGAGGTAATTTGAAGGTCGATTAGATGGAAACAGACAGAGCAGACAATTATAATTATAGAAGTGACTTATTAATACAGTAAAGCAATACTATTTGTCTATAAAAGAAATTAAGTCTGTTTGGAAACAATGTACCTAAAAATTATTTACAAGATTGTCTGATACTGTAATAAAGGATGTAGAAGAAGGATAAATTTTATTGGTTAAAAAAGAGGCTGAGATTGATTTTAATGTGGATTTGGAATAAAAAATGGATTATAAATGATAAATGATATGGATAGACCTGAAAATAGATTTAAAAACTCCAGAGTGTAAAAGATTTGCAGAACACAGTATTTCGTTATTTTTTCCTAGTTGTTTCTCTTCATTTCTTACATCGCCTGGTTTTTCAATATCAATGAACCAGACTTTTTTTGTTCTTTTTCACAATAGTGATGTCAGTGTGTAGTGGGGTAGTTGCTTGTCTGTTTTGATTCAAAAGTTGACTCAGCCTTCCATCCTTTCTAAGGTAGGTAAATTGAGGACCCAGTTTGTGGGGGCAATAAGCTGACTTTGTAAAAATATACAAAAGTATGAAGGCTATTGCTTAACGCATTGTAAGCCGCCCTGAGTCTTCGGAGAAGGGCGGCATATAAATCAAATTTAAAAAAAAAAAAAAAAAGTCCCACAAGATCTTGACTTGTTCATGTTCAAGAACTTGTCAACTTGGTGTTCCCAGTAATATTTGCTGCATTCGAACCCAAACTTCTGGCAAATCTTCCAAAGTATGATTTGGCAACTTGATCATGGCGTCATAGATAATCAGTTTGTGAGGTTTTTCTGCAGCCACTGATAAGGTGATCCACTGTTTCATCAATAATAATAATAATAATAATAATAATAATAATAATAATAATAATAATAATAATAATACCAGTAGAACTGCAATAAACTCCATTACAGTCCTAAATGGAGTATGCGGTTCTTCCATAAAGCTACCTCATTAGCTATTTATGAATTCTAGGCATAACTCAAGATGGTAGTTGTGATCTAGAAAATACTGATTTAGGACTGGTTGGCTTAGTGTTGTGGCCCGCCATGGCCTGCGCGGATTGTTGCTGATCCCGACGACGAGGAGGCTGGTGTGGTGCTGCACCAGCAGCCTGTGCAGCCGGTGCTCGAGTCGGATAGCGAGAAGACTGAAGAAGATGTGATGCCAGAGGCAGGTATTCAGTCAGGGCCTTCAGAACCTCCAGAGGCTCCTTTAAGTGAAGAGAATGAAGAGGAGGAGCCTCTTCTCAATGCATGGGCACGCAGAGCTGCCAAAAGGCAGAAGTGGTTCCTCAGGAGGAGGTCTCTTCGAGAGTAAGGCTTGGGGCTAATTGGTCACTCCCTTAGCCTATTTAAGAAACTACGCAGCTTGCAACAAGCTGCAGGAAACAACTTTAGTTCGCTAATCATCGCATTGAGATGTCTCTACAACCTTGCTTCTGGGATTTCTGCCAACTCCAGTAAGACTCTGACTATCTTATCTGTGGAATTCTGGCAGGCTGTTAAGAATGCTTATTAACAGCCGTCATTTGCTAAAACTGCGTTATTTGAGTAAACTAAGTTTTGTTCAGAGTTTGTGTGTGCTGTGTTCTTTGGGATCTGTAGCTGGGGCAGAACACTTAGATATTATTGTCTCCTGTCCATAAGTCATCCAAAAAGCTTCAGATTGATCATGATTTCAATACCTGTACATCTGATAACCACTGGAAATGAAGATTGTAAAAGAACACAACAAAAATGACAAAATATAAGGTGTGTTTTACAACTGAAAAGGTGAAAAAGTGGGCACCATTTCTGTATTTTGACACGAACCCAAAAAAGTACATTTTGAAGTGTTAGAAGCAGTGGTGGTATTCAACTAGTTCTAACCGATTTAGGCAAACCGGTCACATAATATCATTCTATTTAGCCATGTTTTCAAGGCTGGGCGTATGCACGGAAGGCACGTGTGAGAGCAAAGTGCATGTGCGGAAGGCTGGGTGCAGGCGCAGAAGGCACGCACGCAAAGCAAACGTGCGCACGTGCAGCGAACCGGTGGCAAGAATCAGTGGTGAAATCCAATTTTTTTATTACTACCGGTTCTGTGGGCGTGGCTTGGTGGGTGTGGCGTGGCTTGGTGGGCATGGCAGGGGAAGGATACTGCAAAATCCCCATTCCCACCCCACTCTGGGGCCAGCCAGATGTGGTATTTGCCAGTTCTCCAAACAGCTCAAAATTTCCGCTACCGGTTCTCCAGAACCTGCTGGATTTCACCCCTGGTAAGAATATGTGAAACTCACCTCTGGTTAGAAGAGATGCAAACCAACTTCTGTCAACATCAACGCCTAAGATCAATTTAAAAAAAGAAACCATGAAATCTTCTCAAGCTTTTTTTTTAAAATAAACTTTTTTTTATTTTATAGACAAACGAACATATAGTACATAATCAATCATTCAGTGAATCATCTGAGTACCTCTTTTGTCTTCTTCCTACTCCTCCACTATTTACCGTATCTTAATATTATCATTTCATTTATTATAACATTTCTCCCACATTTCTTGCTTTTCTATTAATACATTTATCTATCTTCTTTCTTTTCTTTTTCTTCACTCATATCATTACAACATTATCCTATATATATATCTTCTCTAACCACTGATAAAATTGCCCCCATATCTTAAAATATTCCGATTCCTCTCTTTCTTTAATTGTCAAAGTCAATCTATTCATTTCTGCACAATCCAATATTTTCTTAATTACTTCTCCCTCTGTAGGGATTTTCTCTGCTTTACATCTTTACACAAATACTATCCTCGCTGCAGTTATGACATTTATAATATGTATTTTTGCTAAATTTCTCTGGTAAGATATCCAATAGGAACAGTTAAATCCATATGTTGTTGTATCATTTCTTCTAACCATGTTTTAATTTTAATCCAATAATTTCTTGCTTCTGGACACATCTACCACATATGATATGGTCACCAGATGATCCTGGTGTCTGATGGCATTTCCAACATTTAGCTGGTTTATCTTTAAACATTTTTGCCAATTTTTCAGGTGGCCTGTGCCATCTGTAAAACATTTTGTATTGATTCCCCTTATATGCTGTGGACATTGTTAATTTATAATTCCTTTCCCACAGCTGCTGCCATTTATCTTATTTAATTGAATATCCAATTTTTTTTTTTGCCCAAGCTATCATTGTTTCTTTTACCTGTTCTTCTTCTAGTCTAACACTAAGTAAGTGATTATATATATATATATATTTAAATTATTTTTTCATCTGTTCCTGTGAGTATCTTATGAAATCTGCTCAAGCTTTCTGATCTACTGTTTTGGCTTGAAATTCCTTTCAAGCTTCATCCCCACCCACGTATTTCAGTGACAAAGTGAAATCGGTAGGAATTATTGAGGGGTGGTGATGCAGAGATCGAGAGTTGGATAATCCCATCACCCATCACTTCTATTTTTTACTTCTCTCTCATGCATTTTTCAGGTCTCTGGATCATAAACAGCAGCATCTTTTTCACATTCATCTGTGATGACTTTGTTGCTATGGTAACTGTCTTGAAGCTCTGCAACAAGGTGCATAAATGCTACAGAGAAGTTGGAACATGAAGCTTCATTGCGCCATTACAAATCTGTTTTAGGTTTTCACTGTATATTTGTGTATGTATCCAGTTTATTATTCTGAAGGAGGATAATAAGGTGTTCCTCAAGTATACTGAGTAGCCTAAAATCATTCACTTTGTTTTTGAGTATCTCAGATATTCCTGATGTATATTAAGGAACAACTATTCAGGCTCTACAAGAAGACTAGGAATGTGGAGGCAGACCTAACCTCCAATGGAAGAATATTCCAGAGAGTGGGGATCACAAAACAAAAGATTTTTATCCTGAACCCCACCTGCTGAAATTCTTTGCCAGATCAGATCCTAAGTAGATCCTTTGTGATGGAACAAATGGGTCAGGCTAATCCTAATAGGATTAGATAACCCCTTAGACACTCAGGCCCCATTCCATAAAGTGCTTAAAAGTGTTGACGAGCATCTTGAATTGAGGCAATTAATGCAGCTGGTGTAACAGCTGTGTTACATATGCCACTGAAGGAGCCTTCAGATGTTTCTGCACTGCTATTTTCTTACCAGTTGTAGATTATGAATAATGTTCAAGGATACAGTGTATTGCAGTAATTCAACCAGGAGATGACTAGGGTATGAGTAACTGCATGCAGGACCAAAAAAGGGCACAACTGACGCACACCACAAAGTATAACACTATGGTTACATCAATACATGCCTTTAGTAATGTCATGAATTACTACAAGAAAGACTTGTTTTCCAAATGGTATTTAAATGACATTTGATCAAAGGAACATTTGAAGATAGCTTGTGTATTGTTTACTTGTATGTATGTATGTACAGTATGTATGTATGCACACAGAGAGAGCATATATAATTAAAAAGTAAAAAAAAATACATTTTTTCAGTCATGTTTGAATGAAACCCACAAGTGTGTAATGCACACACACCAGTGGTGGGTTGCCCCCAGCTCACACTGGTTGGCAAGAACCGGAAGTAAAACTGGTGGGAGGCTCCGCCCACTGACCCCGATGTCATCAGGAAGCTTCTGCACATGTGCGCGGTCCCATTGCGAACCAGTAGTAAAGGTAAGTAGAACCCACCCTTGACGTGCACACACACACAAGATATTGTTTCTCTCTCTTGAATCTTTATTATTATTTTTTATCTTAACTGAAATTTCTCTGGCTTTTGTAGAACCTTTACATTGTTTTATTTTATTTTATTAATAGTCTTTTTTTATTGTTAGGTTCTAAGAATTTAAAATTTGTTATGCATCGGCTGTGACTCTTGTAAGTTCAGTAATGAAAACCAAGCAAAGCATCAGTTGCTAATCTTAATGAAGTTGTTCCTAATCAATAGTTATTAAGTAGGAAAAAAAGGTAGTAGCAGTTTTGCCCTTTTTGAAAATATTCATTTTCCAATTCATCTATAGTAAGTTTGGAAAGTTCTATTCTTGATTCAAGCCATTAAAACATTTAAGCTGTATGTTTTCTACAGATAACACTATTCCTGTATAGAGTTTGCCATTAATTTGATTCCTTTAACCCAGCTACTTTCATTGTGCTATCTGCATCATTAAATTACACAATAAATAGAGCCAATCTGCATATTCCCAAGAGGAGCGAAGACTACTTTCTTTTGAACTTGTTCAATGGGATTTTGGAAATGAATATGTATTAAGCTCGTTTGATAATGATCCTTAAATCTGAAGCTTATTTTATTTACATGTGTAGCATTATAATTATGCAAATTGGAGTGATTAGCAAAATAAAACAATCAACCCATCTGAAACTATGACAGAATTATTCAAAGGTCAATCCAAACCTTGTGACCATATAAAGAAAATGTCCAGATACACAATGCAACCGTATCCATAGTTTTAATAAAGACCGTTTTTTAATTTTTCATTTTCTGGTATCAATTTCACCAGCCAAGGGCAATTTCTTATAACCTTATGTCAATAGAGTGACAAAAATGGGATTGAACCAGGGGTGAAATCCAATAGGTTCTGGAGAAACGATAGTGGAAATTAAAAGCAGTTCGGAGAACCGGCAAATACCACCTCTGGCTGGTCCCAGAGTGGGGTGGGAATGGAGATTTTGCAATACCCTTCCCCCAGGAGTGGGGAGAGAATGGGGATTTTGCAGTATCCTTCCTCTGCCATGCCCACCAAGCCACACCATGCCCACCAAATCACGCCCACAGAACCGGTATAAAAAATATTGGATCTCACCACTAGATTGAACCCTATTCAAAGGTTTATCCTAAATTATAGCATTAAGAGAGAGTGAACCCAAGAAGATGGCTGGCATATAAATAAATAAGAAATCTGAAACAATGATGAATCTTGAAGGAAGTTTCTCTGGATCTAGGAACAGAGCTGAGGATGGCTACAAAGTTGATGCAAGAATGGGAAATCTAGAAATTGGAACCAGACTTTGACACAGAAAATACTGTTCTATCTCTAGCATATTTAAAAATAAGCTGTGAACTTTTTATGAACATTCCAGAGAAAGTGAAAGCTCAAGGCCTTTTATTTATAATGAATAATCTGAAATTAATTCAGGTTCCTGGTATGTCTTTAACTAATATATGTCATTCATTTACTTCCATTTGTCTTATAAAGAGAGAAAATAATGAGCTTTTTCATCTCTTAATTACTCTGTACTTGTTTACCTGCAAACTGTTCAGCTCAGTCAGTGAGAGCATGTGGATGGGTGGGTTTGCATGCAAGACAGACTTTATCCTTAATCAACCTTCAAAAAACAGTATTTTGTGTGTCTTTAACATTTCCCATTTCAGCATTAGCTAATTAATGAGAAGAATCTAAAGGATAAATATTTTAATCAATGTTTGTTGTTAACAAGACTGTTACAACAAGAGATTGGAAACATCAGCACTGCTGCAAATAAAATAAATAAATGAAATAATTTTTGACTATCTTTATCAATATCATATACTGTACCTTCTTCTCATTTGATGAGGCTTTAAGGCAGTTATACACATTATACACACCAGAGGTGGGTTTCAGCAGGTTCTGACCAGTTCTGGAGAACTGGTAGCGGAAATTTTGGGTAGCTCGGAGAACCGATAGTAAAAATTCTGACTGGCCCCACCTCCATCTATTTTCTGCCTCTGGAGTCCCAGCTGATCAGGAGGAAATGGGGATTTTGCAGTAACCTTCCTCTGGATTGGGGAGGGAATGGAGATTTTACAGTATCCTTCCCCTAGCATGCCCACCAAGCCATGCCATGCCCACCAAGCCACACCCACAGAACTGGTAGTAAAAAATTCTGAAATTTTGATACACACATAATATGAATGCAGTTGGAATTAAGATAGAGTTAAAGATTGGAAAGAGAGAGAGGCAGACAGACAGATTCAGAGAGAGATACACACAGAGTGAGTTATTTTTCTAAACATTAAGAGAACCAGATTCAGCATATCACTCAAGGCAAACCATTCCATTAGACTGCAGCAATGCAGGAAAATGTACTCTCATATGCTAAACAGACAAGCTTTTAAGGGTGGGCACATCTTCAAAAGTGTTGGTTTTTTTTTTCCTACTAAAGCATGTAGAGCTTTATAAGCAACAGTAAATTTTGCCTGTATACAACTGGGAGCAGTGAAAAAATCTTTACGTACAGCACAGCAGCAAATAAAATAAATAAATGAAATAACTTTTGACTGTCTTTATCAATATTATAATTATATACCTTCTAATTTTATGAGCAGTTCAGGCAATTATACATACATAATATGAATGCAATTGGAATTAAGATAGAGTTAAAAGGTTGGTTAGATGAGAGAGAAAGAGGGAGGGAAGGAGGGAGGGAGGGAGGGAGAGAGAGAGAGAGAGAGAGAGAGAGAAATGACAGATGATTAGTAGATTACATAGATTAACAGAGTTTGAAGGGACCTTGTAGGTCATCTAGTCCAACCCTCTGCCCAAGCAGGAGACCCTACACCGGTGATGGCGAACCTTCTAGGCACCGAGTGCCCAAAGTGCATGCACGCGCCCAAACTGCAAAGTGCAGGCGCATATGCACGAACACCCCTTGCATGCCTGAGAAGCCCAGGCATGTGCCCGCGCCCCACCCAAACTGCAAGATGTAGGAGCATATGCGCACCCACCCCCGCGCATGTGTGCCCATCCCCTGTGCATGTCCCGCACATGTGCAGCAGAGACCCAAAGACCAGCTGGCTGGTGGGAGGCTCACTTGTATGCATGGCAGAAACCGAAAACAGAGTTGGGATGACGGCGCGTGTGCCCACAGAGAGGACTCTGCATGCCACCTCTGGCACGTGTGCCATAGGTTCGTCACCACTGCCCTAACCAAACCCCCAACAGCCATCAAGAAGACCACAATTGATGAATGAAAAGCCACCAAGAAGGTAGATGAATTAGCAGGATTCATGTCAGAACAATAGAATAACAGTTGGAAGGGACCTTGGAGGTCTTCTAGTCCAACCCTTTGCTCAAGCAGGAAACCCTATATCATTTTAGATGCATGGATGTCCAGTCTCTTTTTGAAAGCCTCCAGTGATGGAGCACCCACAAACTCTGAAGGCAAGTCATTCTATCACTGCTCTGGTTTTCATCATATCTGGGAAACACGTTTTTATAGGAATAATCTCACAACCTTAAATTTTGGTCTGTCCTGCCCTGTAATGGAGGCAAATCCCACAGGATTTGTTTGCCAAGAAAAATGAAAATTGCTGATTGCAAGCCTCAAAGTACTCAGACTTCAATTTATCAAAATCTTGATGAAGGAAACACCACACAACATAGGAAAAATATATATATATTCTGCGTAGATGTGGTAAAAGCAGATAAGTTATTTCTCTACCCTGCATCCACTTCCATGAAGCAGAGGATGAAATAGGTCTTAAAGATGGTTTGGCTCTATATTCAGTCTAATCCACCCCTTCGAATTCTTCCAATTTCATTCCATATCCTCTTCAAGTGACAGAAAGCCTTAGGGATATAGTCAGGAAATGAAAAATATGATCTTAAAATCTTTGTTTGGACTCATTCATCCAGGTGGTGCTAGCGATATTGCCTTAATTATTTTGACCACAGATGGACTATGACAACTTCATTTCCTAAAATGAAGCTGAAATCTATGTAGTTAGAACTTGCATAGTCTGAGCAGCGATGGATGGCCGAATACACTATCTTAAAATACCATCACTATATTTTTTATATTTTTGTACTGCTACAGCTTGTGACAATTTCTAGCCTTTTTCCATACCAAGCGAAAAGAATCACTGTAACCTTATATCATTAGGGAACAGCTTATAAACATATCAAAAAATATCACAAAGATACAATAATAAGATACAAATTTAAATAATAATTTACAAATTTAAATAATAAATAATAAATAATGCAATATATCCAGAATGGTCCAGGAAATGGTCTTTCAAAAGCCAAAGTCAAAAATCATGATTAAAGTGCCATTTCTTTCTTCTTATATCAACATCACATACATGTACAAGGGTGGATTGGCTTTTTGGCCATCCCCTGTTGTATACAATATTATGAACAATCTCCTTACAGATGCAGTATAACAGAACAACAGAATAGCAGAGTTGGAAAAGACCTTGGAGGTCTTCTACTCAGCCCCCCTGCTCAAACAGGAGATCCTATACCCGTGATGGCGAACCTATGGCATGCGTGCCACAAGTGTCACGTGAAGCCATATCTGTGGGCACATGAGCATTGCCCTAGCTGAGCTCCAGTGTGCATGTGCGTGCCAACCAGCTGATTTTCGAGCCTTCTGGGCCCACCAAACGTCAGGAAACGGCCCATTTCCGGCCTCCAGAGGTCCTCCAGGGGGGTGGGGAAGGCCGTTTTCACCCTCCCCAGGCTCCAAGAAAGCTTCTGGAGCCTGGAGAGGGTGAAAAACGGGTCTAACAGGCCCACCAGTAACCCTTTTGCCGTCACATGCCAAAAACAAGGGGAGTCGCACATGCATGCATGGGGCATGTGGGGCCATTGAATTATGGGTGTGGGCACACACGAGTGTGACCCCCCCTGTTCCCCCCACTTTTGGCACGCGATGGCAAAAGGGTTAGCCATCACTGTCCTATACCATTTCTGACAGATGGCAGTCCAGTCTCTTCTTGAAAGATTCCAGTGATGAAGCTCCCACAACTTCTGAAGGCAACTTCTGTTCCATTGGTTGACTGTTCTCACTGTTAGGAAATTTCTCCTTACTTCTCGGTTGGTTCTCTCCTTTATTAGTTTCCATCCATTGCTTCTTGTCCTGCTTTCAGGTGAAAAATAGTATATTTCAAAAGACAAACACATACTAAACTAAGCCAACTTTCTACATCTTTTTTTTCCTTCAAATCTGTTCCTATTGTTCTCTTTCCTTTCTAAGGATTCTGATTCCTATATCCTTTTAAATCACATGGCAGCTTTACTTCAAACCACTGGATTAAAACAGTGGTGAAATCCAATTTTTTTTACTACCAGTTCTGTGGACGTGGCTTGGTGGGCATGGCAGGGGAAGGATACTGCAAAATCTCCATTCCTACCCCACTCCAGGGGAAGGATACTGCAAAATCTCCATTCCTACCCACTCCAGGGGAAGTATATTGCAAAATCTCCATTCTCACCCCACTCTGGGCCAGCCAGAGGTGGTATTTGCCGATTCTCCGAACTACTCAAAATTTCCGCTACGGGTTCTCTGAACTGCTCAAAATTTCTGCTACCGGTCCTCCAGAACCTGTCAGAACCTGCTGGATTTCATCCCTGGATTAAAGTCCACATGCAAACAAACAAAGATTAACAACATACAGCAAAAAATCTTTCTTGGGGAATTTGATTTCCTCAAGAAAACAGGAGAAATTCCTATGGAATCTGGGTGGAATTAAATTCTTAATATTGTACAGTGACTGTAGAGAATGCAGCCAGTTAATGGGTGCTATATTTTCCTTTTTTTAAAAAAAAAGAGTGAATCAAAATCATAGTCATTTGTGGCTAAATTCCTCCTCCTCCTTCCCCTCCCATTCCCTCTCTCCCACTTCTCCTTTTTCCCACATAGCCCCGTGGAGATATGTAACAAATCTATATCAAATCTGAACTCAGTATGGTTATTTTTAGATTCTGAATGAATTAATCATTTATGTTCAACAGGTCAAGGACTATAATATAGTTATGCAGCACCTCTTTTCCTACAGCATTTCTGTGAAATTATTCAGAAGGAAAACATTCTGAACAAAGTGTTGTTTTCATATGAAGAACCACTTCTCAAAATGTTGCTTCCATAGAAACCATTATTGTTGTGGAATAATTTCCAATACTCTTTAAAACGAATCTGTAGGCCAGCTAAACAATCAGGCTATTGTGTCTGTTAAAATGAACCTCACAATGCAGTGGAAAGTCCATATGCAATCAAGTGTTTTATTTATTTATTTATTTATTTATTTATTTATTTATTTATTTATTTATTTATTTATTTATTTATTTATTTATTTTTGTTTTTCCTCTGTCATCTTCAATGGAAAAGTCTTTCTGTGTGTTTCGCCTACAAATTTATGCAATTTGCTCTTTCTTTCAACATTTGCATGTGTTGTTGTTTGTGTAGGTTTATGTCTTTGATGGCTCCGATTCAAGCACACATATTATTAATCAGATCTGATTGAAGTGTATCTAGTCCCTGTGAGTTGTTTGTTAATATCCACAGAATATCATATAAAAGAATAAAAAAAAATTCTCATCCAGGCTTGCTCAATTATGCTGAATTCCCAGTCATAAACATCTCAGTTTAATATCCCATGATTTATTTTTTCATGTCATGCATACAAGTTATTGTTGTGGCACAGCAGGACCAGTTCATATAAAATGTTGTCAGTGAAATCTATTATTTTGGAAGAAAACGTAACAACTGGCTGAAAAAAAACCCTATCTGTTTATGGTGGTAAGTTTCCTTCCAACTTTCACAGCTGCATTCCTGAGTCTTTCTCTAGAGTAGCTAAATGTTCAGTCCAGTGGTAAAATCTGAACTGGTTTACTACCGGTTCACTAGCTGCGCATGCACACCAAATGTGAGCTGCGTGCGCATTTAGTTAGCTACCAGTTCGGTTGAACCGGTAGTTAAAAAAAGCTACGATTCAACGATCAGCTGTGCTGCGCGGTTTAGCTTTGCTAGAAAGCAGGATTTCCTGCTTTCTAGCAAAGCTAAACTGCTCTGCACAGCTGATCCCCGCTCACTGTTCCGCTTACCTTCCCAAGCCTCCTTTTGGCACGTGCTGCGTGCCCATGTGCATGTGCAGTAAACTGCAAAAGGAGGCTTGGGAAGGTAAGTAGAACATAGAGGGGAGGAAAATCCTGCTTTCTAGCAAAGCTAAACTGTGCGGCACAGCTGATCGTCGGATTGTAGCTTTTTTTAACTACCGGTTTGACCAAATTGATAGCTAACTACCGGTTTGACTCAAACCAGTAGCTTTTTAAACTAATAAATAAATTTTTATCACTAAAGATTTGCCTGAACTGGAGTGAACTGGTAGCATTTCACCCCTGGTTCACCTTATATGACAAATGGTAACTACCAAAATCATCACTGCTGCTCAGTTATTGAAGGTGAAAACCAAACTTAATATGGGACAATATAAGCGAAGTAGTAGGTGTTTAGCATCGCTTACCAACTGGATAAACCATCAACCATCACTCTTACTAAGAGAGAATCTGAGATTTTAAAACCTGACCTACAAGGATCAGATGTGGGTGGATGAAGGTGATAGTGGGTAATAATGGTTTTATTCTCCCTTGATCTTATGTTGATCTTGTAGGAGAAATAATTCACAGCAAATATTTTTCAGTTTCTGCTATTCCACTTAGGATATTTTTTTTAAAAAAACATGATAGATGATAGATAGATAGATAGATAGATAGATAGATAGATAGATAGATAGGTAGGTAGGTAGGTAGGTAGGTAGGTAGGAAGGTAGGTAGGTAGGTAGGTAGGTAGGTAGGTAGGTAGGTAGGTAGGTAGATAGATAGATAGATAGATAGATAGATAGATAGATAGATAGATAGATAGATAGATAGATAGATAGATAGATGCAATAGCAATAGCACTTAGATTTATATACTGCTTCACAGTGCTTTACAGTCCTCTCTAAGTGGTTTACAGAGTCAGCATATTGCTCCCAACAATCTGGGTCCGCATTTTACTGACCTTGGAAGGATGAAATGCTGAGTCAACCTTGAGCCTGGTGAGATTCGATCTGCCAAACTGCTGGCAGCCGGCGATCAGCAGAAGTAGCCTGCAGTACTTCACTCTAACCACTGTGCCACTCATAAATAGATGATACATAGGTATATGTGTGTGGGTGTATGTGTGCATGTTATATGTGTGTGAGTGTGTGTATGAAATTCTACAGCAATAAAAATCACTCCAAACTTGAAATACACACAGAACAGCCAGTAACTTCAGAAGTGACCTTTCGACACTCAAATTGCCTTCTTTTTCCTACTAGAAAAAAAAAAAAACCTGCAAAAAAATAGAACTTCTAATGATGTCTATGTCTAAAAACCAAGGAAGCCATTTTTATTTTACTCATGGCCACCTGAATAAAAGATGTTTCTCTTGACAAAAGTGTCAGAAATCGAAGCAGTCCGTGCATGCCTTTGGGTGTTGCAGAGAGCAGATTCTAAGCAGGTGGCACAGCTTTTACATTTCATGCCACTTTTCACATCCTAATTATCCTAAAACAAGGTTCTCTTTCCTCATTGAGTGGTAGACGATTTAATCCCAGTGTGCCGATACCCATTATGTACTGGACTGGAGGATAAGTGAATTAATGGATAAAGCAGAAGGCTCAGTCTACAGATGAGCTGTATAGAGATGCTTGAGTAATTTACTTGCAAATTTAAGTAGAAGCTGATTTGATTCTAAGATTAAGGACTGAATTAGAATGCGAAGAACAGACTTTCAGAAATACATATTTAATCTGGTATTATCATGTGAGTATTAAAAATAAAAATCGGAGAAGCAAATTAAAGAGTCTTTCTGAATTATCTTACTTTCTTTAACAAAAAACAAATCCTTGCTAATGCTTAAAAACAGTGTTTAGTTATATATTTATATACTTTAAATCATTACTTGGTTGGAAAGATGTGGAAGAGAACATCATCTGCGGTGGATAGACAATGGCTAAAATGATGAGGATGAAATCATTACAAGAATGTTTCTTTTGTATTTTAAGAAAAAAAACAAAAAACAAAAAAAACAAACAAAAACAACCCGATATACTTATTCACTTTACTAACTTTGTTTGAAAAACATCTATAACTTTAAATTATACAAGTGGTTAAGAGCAAATGACAGGGTTTTTATAAAAAAAAAAATCATGAGGTTGCTTTTCTTCATATGGTCATTATTTCTTATTCATTACTTGAAAACTTACTAGGGAATATTATCTGCCTGCCTACCTATTTATTGTCTATCTATTGATCTATCAATCTGCCAATATGTATTTAATATCAAGCATTCAATATATAAATATTTATCTATATAGTTTCTAGTATCCAACATCCAGTTTTGAACAACCAGTGTTTACAATATGGAGTTTTATTATATAATTTCTATTTAGTGTCCATTATTTTTAAAAAAATATTTAATACCATATTCAGCAGGTTCTGACCAGTTTTGGAGAACCGGCAGTGGAAATTTTGAGTAGTTTGGAGAACCGGTAAATACCACCTCTGACTGGCCCCACCCCCATCTATTCTCTGCTTCCCGAATTCCAGCTGATCGGTTTAACTTTTAATTATATATTCATACACAAACACACATAAATTATACACACACACGTGCATAAACCCACACTATTCCTTTTAATAATCATTACAACTACTATTTAATTATATTTGTAATGTACCATTAAAGAGACAAATTGATCAACTAAGTATTAATTGATTAGACATGTTCATTGGATTAAACATTGCTCTGCATTGATTAAAAACAAGAACCAAAATAATTTTGTTCGCAATCTTTTCTTCCCTAAAACTACAGTTAGCAAATCTGCCTTATTACATTGGAAATTGCTTTGCCTATATTTACAGGTCAATTTTATTAGAAATGATTGGTGTATTACTTTAATAAAAAGTTCTCAAAAGAACACTTTTGATTGATTTGTCGATATCCTGAAAATTGTTTAACTTCTCCTGTGCGTTGTAAAACAATTCTTTCAAATCCTAATAATAATGACCACAAGAAACACTCTTAAGAACAATAGCTCAATTTTATAATTTGGTTAGAATAATCATGGAAGCTGCTGAGAACCAATAAAGGGTTCTGCAAATAATTTCAGTTAATTTGACAAATCATGTCATTTCCTCTCTTGTGTTGTAATAGCAGAGAAGGTTCCCCTTGTATCCTTATATTTCAGATTGCAGCTTTGTACCTGTACTTTTTGGAGTATAAGACGCACTCCCCCCCCCCTAAAAGAGGGTGGAAATGTTGGTGCGTCTTATACACTGAATACAGCTATTCTGGGCCTCCCGAAACTGAGTCCTGTGCATCGCATTTTCGCATAAAACAGGCCCGTTTTTCACAAAAATGGGGCATGCAGAGGTTTTGGGAGGCCTGCTCCTGGGGGCTGGGAAGGTCAAAAACACATGTTGGGGGTTTGGGAGGCCAAAAAGGGATCTGTTTTTCGCAAATATGGGAACGTTTTTGCTCTCCCCAGCCCCCAGGAGCACTCTGCAGGCCTCCCAAACCCTCTGCGCATCCCGTTTTTGTGAAAAATGGGCCAGGATGCGCAGAGGGTTTAGGAGACCTACAGAGTGATCCTGGGGGCTGGGGAAGGCAAAAACTTTTTTCTTCTTCTTTACCTCTTCAAAATTTTGGTGCATCTTATACTCCGGTGCATCTTATAGTCTGAAAAATATGGTATATTACATATTTTGTTTCTTCTTCCTTCAAATGCAGTGGAGCATTCTGTTCCAACACTCGATGCTGAAGTAAAATTCAGCTGACAATGTAATCATGCAGTAACCTCAAGCAGAAAATGCATGAGGTTTGCCATTGTGTATGTTAAACAACAACTAGATTATTCTATTTACAAATACATTTCTTTTGTCCATTTATATACCTGAAAAGCAGGAGATGGCCTAGAAATAATTCTCTTCCTAAAACAGTTCCCTGTAAAGCTTAAAAAACAAAACAAAACAGAAACCACTATTTTAAATGTCCCCGCCCCCTCCGCAAATTGTTCTATGGCATACAAAAAGCAAAATAATTACAAGGGAGGGAAAAAATGAATTAAACATCAGGAATATTGTAAACAACTATTATTCTTTTTTCCCCAACATCAAGAAAAGGCTTTTAAAAAGACTGACAGCCAGAGAAATATTTATTATAAGCATGCGTAAGACAAATGTGAAAAACTGCTACGCTCAGTTGTCATGAACTGGGGGGGATTTTACTTTATGTTCTCTGCATTTTTATTAAAAGAATTATGTGGTGGCTTTTGTGAAGATAAATGTGAAATGCTACATTGCCATTTTGATGGGATTAAGCTTTAACCATTGTTTGGCCTGAATTAAATATCTCTGTCTGGTGAAGCTTGGTTTGTCAAGTGCAAATTGATGGCAGAAAATATATTGTATATATCCCTAAACGCTATCAGGAAGGGAGGGAGGGAGGGAGGGAGGGAGGGAGGGAGGGAGGAAGGAAGGAAGGAAGGAAGGAAGGAAGGAAGGAAGGAAGGAAGGAAGGAAGAACAAAAGAACGAAAGAACGAAAGAACGAAAGAACAGAGTTGGAAATCCAATGCCCTGCAAAGCAGGAAACCCTATACAATTTCAGACAAATGGTTGAAAGGAGAGGTGGGAGGGGGAAGGGGGAGGGAGGGAGGGAGGGCAGGAGGAAGGAAGAAAGGAAGAAAGGAAGGAAGGAAGGAAGGAAGGAAGGAAGGAAGGAAGGAAGGAATCAGAGATTCCAGAGAAGGAGTGTTCTTCCTCCCTTTTAATAATCTCTCTGCATTATAATGTTAGCAAAAAAAGAGAGTTTTTTTGCCTGCCAGATGACAATCTGAACTGTGAAATTTTTTTTCTGATCATGTTTGCTGAAAACTATTGACTCTAAAAAGGCATGCTCACTGAAAAGAAAAAAAAAGGAAATTTCTACTAATCTCCTAAAACCAGTCTTGCCAACATGTATGGTATATCATCCACTTATTTTCTGTATCAGCTCATAGATTTGACATGATGCTCGCATCATATTCTTTTATGCTTTGTGTAGGTGAAATTTCAACCATTCTGAATATCATTGATAAGAGAAATTATACAGTAGAAAATGTGGATATAGGTATTCTCAGGATGCTATAAAAGAAAAGAAAAACCCAGCTTGTATTCTCTGCAGTTAATTTTTGGGTGAGGTGTGTCAGACCTGCCTCAGCTTGAGGATTTAAGTAAGAACAATCCTTAACACCATCGGGTTGAGAAGGGTATATTTTACTATAAGCCAAGTGAAATACAGTAGTGCAAAGCCAGAACTGAAATTTGCACACCAAAACCCCAAGTGAAAACTTTCCCCCATTTAGGTACTTCCCATTGCTGGTCCTCCATCATCCAAAGAAAAATCAAAGAACATGTTTTGGAAACAGCCACTCTGATTGTAAGCTGGTTTGCAGCTGCATCCTTCTCATTCTGGAGTGACCTTGAAATTTACACACCAAAACCCCAAGTGAAAACTTTCCCCCACTTAGGCACTTCCCATTGCTGGTCCTCCATCATCCAATCAAAGAAAAATCAAAGAACATGTTTTGGAAACAGCCACTCTGATTGTAAGCTGGTTTGCAGCTGCATCCTTCTCATTTTGAAGTGACCTTGAAACATCATCTTGCCTTCACTTTCTTAACTTTCACTTTCCCCTCAAGTTCTCCTGCTCCCTCTCTCCCTCCACCCAGGGTTCATGGCAAACGGGTGCCAAAACGATTGCAGAGTGCAGGCATGAGGTGGCAGTTCTGACAAGGTGGCAAATTTCAGCAAATTTTGACATTCTTCCATTCTGTCATTTATGTCCGAACGAAACAGCAGGGAAGACGATTTATGAGGAAATTTATGAGGATAGAACTAATTCCAAAGAAATCTGTTACCTCTTTATCCCTTGAAAATCCTAGTTAGGGTCCACATTTTTTAAGCATAATTTGCTTGTTTCTGGGGCAAGCAGGAGAAACAGTTTTAAAAGCTGCAAAACCCAGAATTCCTGAGATTTATCCATGCAAGTAAATGATCTGCAAATATAACAGTTATTTCATATTTAACTTTAATTCATAGAGCAATACTAACACGCTATCAATTTTTGTGAGAAAATTATAGGCAGTAATAACAATAGCAATGATAATTTTTTTTAAATAATCTTTATTTACATTTTACCATTAAAAACAAAAAGAGAACGACATATTATATAAATAACAAACAAAACATACAAAACAACACAACAAAAACCAACAAAGCTAGCATAACTATAAACAGTACCTTGATAACCTAGTACTCGGTACTGTATATCTATATTATAATCCAGAGAAGACAGAACATCTTACATATCTTTATAAAACAATATTTTATGATATTTTATATCATAATATATTTATATATATATATATATATATATATATATATATATATATATATATATATATATATGTATGTATGTATGTATGTATGTATGTATGTATGTATGTATTATTTTATGATAATATTTTTACACTATTGTTTTTATACTTTCACAGAGAATCCATCCATTTACAATTGGACTTCCATGTTTGCTGACATTTAATGTTTTTGAGGGACACGGTGGCTCAGTGGCTAAGACGCTGAGCTTGTTGATCAAAAGGTCAGCAGTTCAGCGGTTTGAATCCCTAGTGCCGTGTAACGGGGTGAGCTCGTGTTACTTGTCCCAGCTTCTGCCAACCTAGCAGTTTGAAAACACATAAAAATGCAAGTAGAAAAATAGGGACCACCTTTGGTGGGAAGGTAGCAGCATTCTGTGCACCCCTGGTGTTTAGTCATGCCATCTCCACATGGAGATGCACTGGCTCTTCGGCTTAGAAACGGAGATGAGCACCGCCCCATAGAGTCGGGAACGACTAGCAAATATGTGTGAGGGGAACCTTTACCTTTACCTTTAATGTTTTAGAAGTGAATAATGAATGCTCTGTTGAATATCAAGCATCTCCCTTTTTGACCACATCACAAATAATACCATTCAACAGCATTTTGATGTGGCACCAATTACAGAGAAGATGAGAGAAGACTGGTTCCGCTGGTACGGACATATTTAGAGAGCAGCACCTTCCACTGTTGCCAAGACTGCTTACCAACTAGAAGTCAATGGCCAGTGACCTTGCGGGCATCCAAAACAGAGATGGCAAGACACCATCAACAAAGATATGCAAGCTGTGGGCCTGCGGCCCGAAGATACAGTTGACTGTGGAAAGTGGCTTTCAATGATATGAAAGTGGGAATATGAGAAGAAGAAGAAGAAGAAGAAGAAGAAGGAAAAGGAGAAGAAGAAGAAGAAGAAGAAGAAGAAGAAGAAGAAGAAGAAGAAGAAGAAGAAGAAGAAGAAGAAGAAGAAGAAGAAGAAGAAGAAGAAGAAGAAGAAGAAAATAATTAAAGGCCCTCTGCATCCCAGTATGTGCTACGTAACAGACCTTGATGGAAATTCGATCTTCAGAAATGTATAGTACACGACTATGTAGGTAGATTTGCAAATATTTAGGAGTTGATTTTGGAAATCTATTACTTTCTAAATTCTAAATCTGGGACAAGCAGAAGCTGGGACAAGTAATGGGAGCTCACTCTGTTATGCGGCACTAGGGATTCAAACCCCTGAACTGCCGACCTTTCGATCGACAAGCGCAACGTCTTAGCCACTGAGCCACCGCATCCCAAATAGCAATATTTAGCAAATAGCAATAGCACTTACTCATATACCACTTCACAATGTTTTGCAGCCCTCTCTAAGCAGTTTACAAAATCAGCAACAATCTGGGTCTTCATTTACCAAACTCAGAAGTATGGAAGGCTGAGTCAACCTTGAGCCAGTGAGAATTGAACTGCCGAACTGCTGGCAATCAACAGAATTAGCTTACAATACTGCATTCTAACCACTGCCCCACCATGGCTCTAAGGAACTTAGAGGATCTTCTCTAATAGAAGATCCTGAAGATCTGAAGGGTATTTTTTTTAATTTACTTTTTGTTTTCTTTTGCCCAGAATACCATTTTAAAGTTATTGTCTAATAATATAGTGCTAAAGTGTTATTTTTAAAAAATCTAATTGGAAACATTGGTAATATTTCTGTTATCCATCAATCTTTTGTTATGTCTAGTTTTACTTCTAGAAATTAATTCTATTTAATCCTCTTAACTTTAATTGCTTGGTATTCCTTTTTTAACTTTTTTATTATAGCGTAAGCTGCTCAGAATTTCTATATCAGTGAGATGGATGGCAGAAAAAATTAATAAATAAATTCTATGACAGTTTTTTTCACAACTGAAAAAAAAATTAACCCTTACATCCTTTGTTAGGCAATCTGCAAGGATCACAGCAATCTTAACAGTTGCAAACGTAGAACTTTTGTTTTTAATAACTGAACATAATTCCAGTTTGCATAAAAATATCATTTGATGCTCAGCTTTTCATAACATAATTAAAACAATGGCTTGATTCAAGAATGGATTATTGTAATGACCTTCACTTTGAACTGATAAACAATTCCATGCTCGATAGAACTGAAGGGCTTCAGGTGTAACATACTTGAATATTTCTCCAATTAAAATAGTCACTTATTCTCCTTTGTCTTGAACTATCAACAAATCTGAAGTTCTATTCAGTTTCCATCCACTTATTGTTCTTCTTTTCTCTCCTGTATTGACATTTGAATGGTAGGTTTTGCTTCTGAACTACAATAGAATACACAGCCATAATTTCTTTTTTGTCAATGTCTACTAGAAATGTTATTATCTTCTTTTCTTTAATGACACAGCTTTTTGGCATCAGAAACAAAGAACAAAAATCAGCATATTGTTACCAAAATATATCTGCATTCTAAGAGAGAAAGTGGGTGGAAAAAGTTTTTTTTAAAAAATCCAACCATCACAAAGGATAAAATTTGGAAAAGAAAAGCAATAATTAAAAAAGGATTTAAAGCAGTTATAGTGAATTCAATGGGATACCCAAGAAAGATAGCACAGCCTAATTGAAAAGTGCACAATTTAGTGTTAAAAGGCTGCATTAGGCCCTTGGATTACAACTCCAGAGTCCTTTGAAAGTTCTTAGCAATTTTTGATAAAATGGAATGGGAAAAAGTTATGAGTAACCTACCATTTTAATGTGCTTACGCTTATCTCAGCATCACTTTCACAGAAAATAGGTATCATTTTTGAATGCACATTACATATTTTCATATATATTTACCGAATTCCAATCTGCTTCCACAACATTTGGAGAAGTCTCTAAAGTCTTAAACATTCTGCTTTGCATGTAAGTTTGGAAACTGCAAATTGTAAACCAAATGAATTGCTTCCTTAACTTAGTATCAATATAGTAACCAGGGAAGCATGAAATCAACATAACCAATTTGCCCAATCTTATTTTGGTTTTTTTAAATTACTCCCACAAATGTACTATGAAAATCAGTAAATCTTTTCCATATTGGTTCCCTTGTTCCTAACAGAATTATGAATTTACTTCTGTTCACAACTTTCCTTGTTATTTAGAATTGTCTTGATTTCATATACTGATTCAACACACACACACACACACATCTCCTTATTGTATCTTATATAATAAACCTAAAATCTAATTGGAAGTTTGCAATTCATTTTTGCTAGGGCAATGCAGCGATCTCTATTTGAACAGTGGAAAATAAATAACTAACAGTATTCCGATATCTCAGAGGCTGCCACAAAGAAGACCGAGTCAAACTATTCTCTAAAGCACTTGAGGGCAGGACAAGAAGCAATAGGTGGAAACTAATCAAGGAGAGAAGCAACTTAGAACTAAGGATAAATTTCCAGACAGTTAGAACAATTAACCAGTAGAACAACTTGCCTCCAGAAGTTATGAATGCTCCAACACTCGAAGTTTTAAAGAAGAGATTGGATAACCATTTGTCTGAAGTGGTGTAGGGTTTCCTGCCTAAGCAGCAGTGGTGGGTTGCTCCCAGTTCAGCCTGGTTCGGGCGAGCCGGTAGTGGTGATGATATGATGTCAGCCAACTGGTTCTCTATGACTGTGAGCTAGGCCCGCCCCGCGTTATACCTACCTTTATTTGTCATTTTCTAGCCCAGCTGATAGGTGCGGTAGAGTGGATTGCTGCGCCTCAGCTAGGCAGAAATCTAATGCGCTTGCAAGTTCAGCATGCGTGCAAGTGAAGCAAGCATGCATGCGGCAAACGCGCGCAAAGTGAGTACACGAAGAGAACTGGTGGTAATTCCGGTTGGAACCCACCACTGCTAAGCAGGGGGTTGGACTAGAAGACCTCCAAGGTCCCTTCCAACTCTGTTATTCTATATTCTAACAGCATGTGTCAGTGTAAATATAGCACCATGGGATCTTAAACCAGAACTATATATCCTGGGTTTATGTAGCAGCTCTCTGCAGCTGTTGTACAATCAGGGAAAACAACTTTTTGATTTTATGGAACCAACTGCCCAACCTCTTATTCCATTATCTACAATTCTAATTTAAAGACATTAATAAGAACGCATTCAAATTATTTTTGGCGTCCTTATAACAGCTGCTAATTGATTCACTCCTCCTCTCCTTGTCACAGTTAATATTCACTGGTAGCATGTTTCAATTTTAGTTGTCACAATATTGCCAGCAGTTAGCATACTAGTGAGTGTTCAGTCGAATGTGTTAGCACAGATGTTTTCAATTGTTACTCCAGCTGCAATATTTGTGGCTAAGATAAATTATTTTTACCTTGAGTATGCCTTCTCAAATTATCTCCTGAGCACCAAAGGGATATCATTAGTCTGTAGTCATCATAAAGGCCTTTTAAAAATAAATATAGCTAAAATGATAATGAGATGCATTATGGGCAGGAAAAATCTTGCATGTATCTTTGCTGATCATTTTTTTTAAGTACAAAATCTGTGAATTTATAACTGAATTACATCACACCTTCAACAAAAACATAAAATATGTATTTAAAATTACTTGATTCTTATAGGCCCGAACGTAGGCCTATTCAAATCTTTTAAAAAAATAAATTTATGCATGTCCACTTCCATGGAAGTAGAAGAAATTTGCACTGAATTTGATGGAACATTAGGTAATGAGTATATGAGTTTAAGTTACCTGTAGTGGTAGTTGTAGTAATAGTAATTCAGTTTGTCTCTTATAGAAATTGGTAAGAAATTTGCTATTGTTCACAATTGGGGAGGATATAGAATAGCTGGCAACTTTATGTGTCTCGCAGAAGTAGCCATACTTAATTATGAATTAGAAAAGCTTTACACTTCTAATAATGGTACAACTCCTCTACTCATATGCATACAGGTAGTGTAATGCTTGGGGCTGAAAAGAAATCACGCTAAGAACTAAGTCTCCCTACCTCCCTGTCTTTCTGCATCTGTGTATACACATAAACATACATCAATGTCCTCACTATGCATTGTCATTTGGATTGGGGAAGCTTAGCCAAATGGTACTCAAAAGAGGGAATATAGTTAAGTGGTGAGGTAGAACTACCAATAGGCCAGTGGTGGATTGCTCCCGGTTTGGACCAGTTCACAAGAACTGGTAGTAAAACCAGTGGGAGGCTCCACCCACTGACCCAGATGTCATCATAGGTGATCTGTATTGCACAGAAGCTTCTGCGCATGCGGATAAGAGTGTGCATGGGTGCGATGCAAACTGGTAGTAAAGGTAAGTAGAACCCACCCCTGCAATAGGCCACATAGCAGATGTACCAACCAGCTAGCTATACCTTTGTATCCCACAGTTACATGGAATCACAATGAGGAGGCAAGATAGATAATAACATCCAGGTACCACCAAAGGATCAGACAAGTCCTGAAGTCAGCTCAGGACTGGGAAGAACAAGATCCACACCATCAACAGATATGTGATGCCAGTCATTAGATTCCCTGTTGGTATATAACAGGGGTGTCAAACTGACAGCGCCATGCGCAGACCATGCCTACCCCAGCTCCGCAAAGGGGGAAACATCACGAAATGTCACGTTGACGGCAATGGGATGCTGCAAGTTTGACACCTGTGGTATAGAATGAAGAATGATACAGAATCTGAACAATCTATTCAAGAGATCTCTTAATAACCTAACCAAGAAGGTCAAATCACAAATCATAAAAGAAGAACTGTAGTAGATGCAAAGCAGATCTTCCTCTGCTTCTAATGGACACCCCAAAATAGATAATACCTCATCATCAGTGGTGGGATTCATTGGTTGTAACAACTGGTTTGCTGTGCTCCGGCAGCATGCATGCAAACTCACACTTCCGTGCATGCACATTACAATAAAAAATTACCTTCCACTGAATCCAGAGTGAGTAAAACAGCTGAGGCACGGCAATCCTCTCTGCCGTGCCTATCATCTTAAAACAAAAGAAATATAGGTAGTTTATAGCACAGAGGCGGCCCTATCTGATGGTCGGAGTGAACCGGTTCGCTCTCAGCTGATCATCGGAGTTACCAGTATTCCCAAACTGGTCAGAACTGGCTGAATCCCACCCCTACTCATCATCATTATATCATTATCAGGGGGCCCATTATACAACACAGCTGAAGGACTTACAAAAGATCTTGTATATGCAACAGTGGTGAATTTCTGTAGCTCGGGTATAGGATGATTATGAAGGTTCATTCTCCAAACTCTCCACCCCTACACCAAACAGCACCAGTTCAATTGGAACAACAGAAAAGATCACGCTACCACCTGCCATGCTCATGAGTAATTGCT
The DNA here is from genome assembly GCF_059756535.1 of Pantherophis guttatus. Classification (NCBI taxonomy): domain Eukaryota; kingdom Metazoa; phylum Chordata; class Lepidosauria; order Squamata; family Colubridae; genus Pantherophis; species Pantherophis guttatus. The sequence goes on along the minus strand of NC_142067.1, from coordinate 114,785,246 downwards.
CATCAAGCAATTCCATCAGCAGACACATTGACCTACAACCAGCCTACGAAACCCTCAGAATCTAGATCAACTGCACAGCCAACTAGAAACAGCTCTGACCCTCAACCCTCCCCACCAGCAGTTCATCTCTCAATGGCTCTTACTTGATGTAACCCCATTGTGATAGAATGATCTATCACAAGATTCTTACTGATGATTCACACCTGAAGTCCTTATAAACAGAAGAACACTGATACTGACACCCTCTAAACTCTGCTGAAGATGTTACCTTGTGTGTAACCAACCCACAAGCTCAGAGAATGAACCTTCACCCTCAGAAGGATATCTCACAGAAGGGAGCAAATATTTTATCAACTCTGTATTGCAGTGCCTATACATCAAAATCTCAACAACATCCAGCATACCACAAGACATCATTATAGTACACAAATCAACTAAAACCTTCCAAAACATCTTAAGTAAACCAAAAGACCCAAGAGCCCAAGAAGAGTAGTAGAGCACATCCAATTAGCAGACACAATCAGAAGACACAATAAAAATTTCACAACACTTGGACATACGTAACCATAGTTTCAATTGGGAAACTGTGACTATCCTAGCAAAGCTAAATCCAATAACACTGGAGAATTTCTAGAAATTTGTCACTAAGACAAATCAACCATCAACAAGCACATAGAGATAAGCAACATTTACACAACATGCAAAAGTGAAAATTTAAAAATCTAAGAAGGAAACAAAAAGATCAGAACTCCTCCTTGCCAGTAATCAATACCCAGATAAACAGGGATTGAGCAATATCAGGAAAACAATAACCTACTCAAGGAATTACTAACTCAGACAATTAATTAGTAAACAACATCCTAATCAAGTAACTTCCAAGGAGGGAACAACATTCTAACCAGCACTGACAGGGCAAATTATTGTATATATACAAAGGGTAAACAACACTCCTTTCTAGCATTAAACGTTACCTAGCCAGGTAAAAAAAAAACACTGCAAGAGAACAATCAAGCTCAGAGAGGACTGCACAATTCAATTCAACCCTGAGGTGCATATATTCTTTTATCAATACAACATTTTGGGGGATGCAAAAGTTGATGGTATTGTTATCATAAATCTAAAACATATTTATCATAGTTGGATGTTTACAGGCCTTCCTTATATTTATTTGCTCAAATGACCTTCAAATGTTTTGCAAATTTCCATCACAGCATTCGATATTGTCTCTACTTGGGCCATGCCAACCAGTTTTTTCCCACTATTTATATATAATTTAGCATTTTTACTTTAAACCTCACTGAAGTTTTAGTTGGGTTTTAAATGTATACTTTTTGGAAATCAAATTGGTTAAAATCCCTGCAATTTGCTGCTTAAATTTTCTGTTTGAAAATAAAAGCCTGTCCAGTTCGTTGAAGCATAATTAATAAAATAAGCTACATGAAAATCAATGGGGCATTCCCTATGTTTATACAATTATAATATTTTGACAGCCATGTTTATTATGTGTGATGTTTGGTGTCCTTCAGATTCATCTAAGTGCAGTCCCAGATCTATGTAGGCATTTGGGTCTGGAAAGCTCAATTATTGCAATAACTGGAAGTGGACAAATTATAATGCAATTAAGAACGAAACAAAGACTGAAATCAGAGTATCCGCGCTATAATTATAGCAACATTTGACAACAAAAGAAAATGAACATAGGATGAAAGATGCTTCACTTAGGGAACATTTTGTAAAGTTGAATGATTGTAAGTCACGTCTGTGGAGATTCTGAGTCATCCAGGTCATAGTTATCTCAAAGGTGCTTTTTCAAAAGGCAACAGGACTGTTTTATCCTTGAGGAAGGAGAAGAAGATGCTTCATTTCTCATCCAATAAGCCTCATTAGTTCTGGCAGGATGGTGGGGGTGATGGAAAGATTAGTTCTGACAGGATGGGGGGTTGGAAGGATCATATGTTCGCTCCCACAGAGTTGGCCTCCTCAGGGTACTTTCGGCTAGACAATGTTGACTGGTGACCCCTAGGGGGAGAGCCTTCTCGGTGGGAGCTCCTACCCTCTGGAATACGTTACCCCTGGAGCTCCGGATAATACGGCCTGAGTTTACTCTAAACTGATTTTGTAGCTTTTTAAATTCTTAAATCTTAAATTTGAATGTGTATTCCCACGTTTAACCTTATTTATTGGATATTCTGCTTTAATTTGTCTTTTAACTTTTGTATTTTCTGTTCCTTATTGTTGTGAGCTGCCCTGAGTCCTTTGGGAGAAGGGTGGCATACAAATCAAATCAAATCAAATCAAATCCTACCATCTGGAACGAGCTCCCCCCAGAGATACGGAAGATCCCGGACCTGCGCACGTTTCGCCGTGCTCTCAAAACTTTTCTATTTCAGCAAGCTGGCCTGGCCCAACTCCCCTCTTTTAAATTTTTTAAATTTTTTAATTTGTGGCTTTATAAATTGGGTGTTTTAATTTGTGTTTCGGCCAAAATATTTAATAATTTTAAGGGATTTTTAATATTTGTATTATCTGTATTTTATCTTGGCTGTTCACCGCCCTGAGTCCTTCGGGAGTAGGGCGGTATAGAAATTTGATTATAAATAAATAAATAAATAATAAATAAATAAATAAAATAAATAAAATAAATAAATAAATAAATAAATAAATAAATAAATAAATAAATAAATAAATAAATAAATAAATAAATAAATCTTTGCATTCACCTGGTAGTTAGCACTCTCTGCAAGAGCTCTTGAGGCTACTGGGATTTACCTGTGTCCTCAGAATCACCTGTATCAGAGTGCAAATGGGGATGTAATCTTCTTGGAATTGCTGAAAGGACTGTGTTGTAGACAGGAGATAGGTGTTAGGTGAGGGGCAAACGACATGGGCTTTGTAATCTGTTAACTAACACAGTTATTTTATATTTTAATCTGATTGATATTCTCTCTATTAAAGTGATGTTCAGATTTATTAGCTTTTAACATTCCTAAACTGATAAACAAGCTGGAGACTAGCTCCAGATAAGAAAAGTTTGTTAGTACAAATTGGGCTCTGTCTTATCTCTTTTGTGAACTCTAAACAACCTTTCTCCTTACAATTTATGCCCCTTCAGACCTCATTTTAATAAACATGTATGTTATTATCCTGTCCAATCAACTTTCCTCTTTCAGATCTCTTTGTTATGTTAACTATAAAAGAGGATGTGTGGACCCTGCACCGCATATCGGACATTAATACAATTGAGCGAGTCCAGAGGTATTTCACAAAAAGAGTTCTCCACTCCTCTACTCACAACAGAATACCTTATGCCACCAGGCTTGAAATTCTGGGCCTAGGAAACTTAGAACTATGCCGCCTTCAGTCTGACCTAAGCATAGTACACAAAATTATCTGCTACAACATCCTACCTGTCAATGACTACTTCAGCTTCAACCGCAATAATACACGAGCACACAATAGATACAAACTTAAGGTAAATCGCTCCAAACTTGATTGCAGAAAATACGATTTCAGCAACAGAGTGGTTAATGCCTGGAATGCACTACCTGACTCTGTGGTTTCATCCCCAAACCCCCATAACTTGAACCTTAGACTGTCTACTGTTGACCTCACCCCATTCCTAAGAGGTCTGTAAGTGCACCAATGTGCCTACCGCCCCTGTCCTACTGTCCCCATTTATTTGTATCCATTTCCTGTATTCATAATCATGTTTATATTTATATCTGTTATCTTATACATGCAGAAAGAAAGAAAGAAAGAAAGAAAGAAAGAAAGAAAGAAAGAAAGAAAGAAAGAAAGAAAGAAAGAGGGAGGGAGGGAGGGAGGGAGGGAGGGAGGGAGTTCATTTGTTCATTTGTTTCAATGGATATTTAATGGAATAAAAAAAAAACCACATCTGCTATAATTTAGATGTACATATATTTTAGATGTACGTATACATTTCAATGATTAGTAGTTTTAAAAATATATGCATGCATATATGAATATATAATGTTAGCTCTTAAATTGCTTCTCTGTAGGAAAACATTTTCCAGTACAGGGAACCAAGAATTCAGCTTTCTGTACCATTTTTTTTTCATTGAAACTCCCTGTCAAGTTGCTTTCAGTCCTATGGAGAAACAGCGTTCTCTGTTAATTTTGTTAATTATTCATTCAGAATTCTTTGGAATTTCAAATGACAAGAGTTCTGAATTGTATTATTTATAGAGATATATATATATATATATATATATATATATATATATATATATATATATATATATATATATATATATATATATATATATATATATATAGTAAGCATTGATTGTAGTTTAGAAAAACTTCCTTCGAAACCCGAATTTAAGATAAGTGGAATAAAATTATCTATCTGCTTTGAAAGATTAACCTTCTTGAATGAAAAGCAGTCGAGAAAAAAAATCAGGTTAAGCACCGCAGACAGGGAAACAGGTTAAACAGCTTTTTTTGTCACCTGCACCATGGATAATATGCGCATTAACTGTTCTGTGTGAGCTAATGAGCTTTTTATACCTATGCTTTTCTTAGTAAATGATGAAAAAAAGCAGCTAGAGCCTCACCTCTGAAAACAGTGGAAGCAAAAACATTTAGTCATTCCTTACATGTATTGCTTCATTATTTTGGTTTATTTTGTCACACAGACAGGAGAGAGAAAGAGAGAGAATAAGAGAGAGAATAAGACAGAGAAAAGGGGTGTGTGTGTGTCAGAGAGAGAATGAGAGAGAGAGAGAGAATAAGAGAGAGAGAGAATAAGAGAGAATAAAAGAATAAAAGAGAGAGGATAAGAGAGAGAAAGAATAAGAAAATTAGAGAAAGAATGAGTGAAAATAAAAGAGAGCATAGGAGAGAGAGAGAAAGAGAAAGAGAATAAGAGAGAGAGAATAAAAGAGAGAGTGTGTAAGAGAGAAAATAAGAGTGAGAAAGAATAAGAGAATTAGAGAAAGAATGAGTGAAAATAAAAGAGAATAGGAGAGAGAAGAAAGAGAATAAGAGAAAGGAGAATCAGAGAATAAGAAAATGAGAGAATGAGAGAGTGAGAGAATGAGTGAAAATAAGAGAGAATAAGAAAGAGAACAGGAGAGAGAGAGAATAAGAGAGAAAGAGAGGGAGAGGGAGAGTAAATAAGAGGGAGAGTAAATAAGAAAGAGAATAAGAATAAGAAAGAGAGAATAAGAGAATAAAAGAGAGACAGAAACACACACACACACACACACACACACACACACACACACACACACAGAGAGAGAGAGAGAGAGAGATGTCAATATCTGTAGACCTAAAAGTGGCTTTGACTCTCTAATGACATGAAAGACACTGGAGAAAATTAGCTGTAACTTTGATAATTGCTTTCTTAATTTCACAAATTGATAATGTCACCATGTAAATTGTAAAAGAGATATAACTGAAACGATCAGAGAAAGTGTAAAATAAGTCTGTATTCTTATCCCAGTATATAGATGAATAATACAGCTGAAGTCTTTGCTAAACCAGAATTTCTCTCTCTATCACTTGCCCGTAGCCCTATTCCCATTCTTTATGCCATTGATGTGGTTATTCTTTCGATAACCCAGGTCACCCTGCACAGATGACTTGAAGCCTTTCAGGTAGTCCTTGACTTACAACCTTTCATTTAGTGACTATTCAAAGTTACAACAGAACTGAAAAAATACCTGATTTAGGACCATTTTTCACACTTAGGACCATTGTAGCATCGACCACTTCAGTGATGGGCTGCCCCTGGTTCGGACCAGTTCGCAAGAACTGGTAGTAAAACCAGTGGGAGGCCCCACCCATCACCCCAGATGTCATCATCGATGATCTGCGCATACGCAAAAGCTTCTGTGCATGCACAGAAGCAAGGTGCGTGCACGAGCGAAGCAAGCGTGCATGTCCGATTCCGTTGCGAACCGGTAGTAAAGGTAAGTAGAACCCACCCTTGGACCACTTGCTTGGCAAGTGGCTCATATTTATGACAGTTGCAGTGTGCTGGGGTCATGTGATCATCTTTTGTGATTTTCTGACAAGCAAAGTCAATGGGGAAGCCAGATTCATTTTATAACCATGTTACTAACTTTGACAATTGCAGTGATTCACTTAGCAAGAAAGGTGGGGGCAAAACTCATTTAATAACTGTCTCACTTAGCAACAGAAATGTGTGGCTCAATTGTGGTTGTAAATCAAGGTCTACTTGTATCGTCCTAATGCCATAGGGCTGTGATGGTGAACCAAGCGTTTCCCTAGGTCAGCTCCAGCACGCATTGGCCAGCTGATTTTCAGGCCTTCCGGGCCCACTGGAAGTCAGGAAACAGGCTGTTTCTGGCCTCTGGAGGGCCTCAGCGGGGTGGGGGAGGCAGTTTTCACTCTCCCCAGGCTCCAAGAAAGCCTCTGGAGCCTGGGGAGGACAAAAAACGAGCCTACCGAGTCCACTGGTAACCTTTTTGCCGTCATGTGCCAAAAGCGGGGGGAGTGTGGGAGATTGCACGCACATGCATGGGGTGGGGGTGGCTTCGGTGTACAGGGGTGCATTGAATTATGGGTGTGGGCACGCATGCACGTGAACCCCCTAGCTCCCCCCACTTTTGGCATGCGACGGCAAAAAGGTTAATCATCACTGCTATTGGGAATGCCTTGAGGTCAATTACTCTAAAACAGATGTCTTAATATGGTTTAAAATTTTCAAATACCCAGTTAGCTGTATGATTAAGAGTAGACCTATTGAACAAGTCACCAAATTTAGGTACATAGACATCCACTTTTGAACATTTGCTCACTAGATCAAACAAAAACTGTTTTCATTTCTTTAAATAACCAGGAAGCATCCTTTATATTTATTAAATTTGCATGTCAACCTAGTAACAACTGTACATAATTATTTCTGTAAAATTGAATAAATAAACTATGTATTAGCCGACATTAAATTTTTCAAGGCTAACATACTGGACTCAATTGTATGTAGCACCCAGAAACTGTTCTGCCCCAACTACGGACCCCAAAGAACGCAGCACACACAATGTCATACAAACCTTAGTTTACTAATTAAGACTACTAATGAGCTTTCTTAGTAGTTGTTCGAACACAAGTACAGTTTAAATCAGCCTTTTCTGAACAAGGGCTGTTAATTTAATTTAACTTCATTAACAGCCGACAAGAATCCAAAGAATAATAACTCAATTCTGAGGCACAGTATTTCAGATAACTGTAATCTGTAATGTAAACTGTAAGACACGAAGGAATATGAACGAAGTTGTTTCCTGCAAATTGCAGCAGTCGTTGTCCTTCCTTAAATAGTCTAGGGAAGTGGCCAATTAGCTCTAAGCCTTACTCTTGAGGAGACCTCCTCCTGAGGAGCCACTCCTGCCTTTTAACAGCTCTGTGCGCTTGTGCATCGAGAAGAGGCTCCTCCTCTTCTTCCTCTTCACTTATGGGAGCTGCTGGAGGTTCTGAAGGCCCTGGCTGAATCCCCGCCTCTGGCACCACATCTTCTCCAGCCTCCTCATTGTCTGACTCGAGCGCCAGCTGCACAGGCTGCTGGCGGAGCACCACACCAGCCTCCTCACTGATGGAATCAGTTACTAATTGCACAGGCTGCTGACGGGCCACAACAGAAACTATCCAATCCAAATAATTAAAAGCTACCACCTAAGTCCCTTTTTCTATCTTTAATTCCTCTATTTGACTTGAATTAGTCAAGAATTCATCTCTTTAAGGGTCAATCCAGGGGTGAAATGCTACCGGTTCGCACCGTTTCGGGTGAACCAATAGTGATAAAAGCTACCGGTTCAGGCGAAACAGTAGTTTTAAAAAGCTACTGGTTTGTCCGAACTGGTATTTCCGATGATCAACTGTGCTGTGCAGTTTATATTTGCTAGAAAGCAGGAAATCCTAAATCACATGGCACAGCTGTTCCCCCCTTGCTGTTCTACTTACCTTCCCAAGCTTACTCTCCCCCTAGGGGGAGAGCCTTCTCTGTGGGGGCACCTACCATCTGGAATGAGCTCCCCCCGGAGATACGGAGGATCCCGGATCTGCGCTCCTTCCGCCGTGCTGTGAAGACCTTTTTATTCCATCAAGCGGGCTTGGCCTAATCTCTTCCCTTTTTAAATATGTAAATTTTAATCTGTTTTTAAATTATTGGGGTATTTTAATTTGTCTGGGCCAAATAATTTAATTTGATTTTATCGGGTTTTTAAATTTTGTGTATTTATGTATTTTATTGTTGGCTGTTCACCACCCTGAGTCCTTCGGGAGTAGGGCGGTATACAAATCAAATAAACTAAACTAAACTAAGCCACCTTTTTACATGTGAAGCGCACATTTGGCATGCACTGCACATGCACATGCAGCATACTTTTGGTGCGCACCGTGCATGCGCAGGCAGTGAACTGGTGGCAATCAATGGAGGATTTCACCACTGGGTCAGATACTCTGTCTTCAGATACTGGTTGAAGCAAATTCTTTGGGAAAATAATTGTACTCTACCTCATCTTATAGGTAGGTTTCCTGAACTTTCCTGAACAATGCAAATAAGTTTTGATCTGGCTTCCTACGGCTTTACTTTTCCAGCATTTACCTATCTGACCCTTGACAAAGTCATAGTTACTTCAGCAAAGGCTTTAAGAACCACATTTCCAAACAGATAGAACCTGGATTTTCCTCCTTTATTGTGGCTAAAAAAAATCTTCTCTCCATTCTCAGATACTTTTATAACATTTCACATATTTCACAGCGGAGACATTTCACCTTGACCTGAATATCTAAATTATTTACAAGGGTGATGACTGACAAATGCATCAAGAGCCTTTATGAAAAATCGCATCTGTTATATGTTCTGATAAAGACAATGAATCTGTTTTATGTGTGCTCTCTATAGAATAAACAAAGGACGTAACTTGTAATGCTAATTGTTAGAAAGCTTAATTGTTCCTGTGAGTAGGAGGTTATCATTTTTCTCCTGGGCCAGGGGTGTCAAACTTGATTTAATTGAGGGCCACATCAGGGTTGTGTTTGACCTCGGGGGGGGGGGAGGCAGGGGGGCATGGCCAGGGTGGGCATGGCTAGCTTGCCATCACTCATGTCAGGGGCAACTGTGGTGGCCCAAGACCTCTTCCAGTGAAAATGGGCTCCTGAGCTCTGTTTTCACTGGCAGAGACACCGCAGGCTGGTCCTTTGCTGTTTCCAGGGTGCTCCGTGGGACAGATCTAAGCATCTCATAGGCCAGATTTGGCTCACAGGCCTTGGGTTTGACACCCTTGTCCTGGGTGATCAGACTACATTGTACATTTATTGTATTTCCAATAAAGTTGCTAACTGTTCTAACATATGCTGGTGAAACATGGACAATAACCTCACAATTGATACAAAAGCTACAAGTGGTGCAAAGAGTCATGGAGAGATCCATGCTTGGCATCACAAGACAGGATAGAAAGACCTGCACATGGATTAGAGAACAAATGAAACTTTACGATATCATCAAGAGAGTAAAAGAATTGAAATAGAAATAGGCTGGTCACATAGCAAGAAGAACTGATGGCAGGTGGACCAAGACAGTGATAGAATGGATCCTACTTGATAAAAAGCGTCCACAAAAGAGACCTAAACCAAGATGGATTAACAGCATCAGCAAATACCCTGTTTCCCTGAAAATAAGACATCCCCTGATAATAAGTCAAATCGGGCTTTTGAGCGCATGCACTAAAATAAGCCCCCCTGAAAATAAGCCCTCCCCAAAAATATTTAAACACATGCATAGCCGGTCCCTGCCCTTTCCTCTGGTTAGGGTTAGGGAGACAGAGTTGGAAATCAGGTAAGATGGCAAGAGGAGCCCCGTCTTGCTCAATGCACCCCAAAATAATAAGACCTTCCCGAAAATAAGGCCAAGTGTTTATTTCGGAGTTCAAAAAAATATAAGACAGGGTCTTATTTTTGGGGAAACACTGAATTACAAGCCCAGTTGGCAGAAGATAGCTCAGAACCATATTGGTTTGGAAACATGGGTAGACAATAGCTAAAATAATGGTACTGTTAACAATTGTTTTTACCACTATTCCTTCCCCCACCTCCATTTGTCCTCTTCCTTGGCAAGTCTCCCTAAGGTGTTTCTTAAGGATTGGAAGGAGTTTAATTCCATTGTAAAGTTGGTTTGGCTGCCTCCTGCTTTTATAAATATTGCTACATCACAAGCTATCACAGTCATTGTTTCTAAATCTTTTGTACATATGTATATAGTTTATTCTGACATGTCTCGCTGCATTACTGAGGAGATTTCTCCTGGATGCTTATCTCACTTCCCATGTTCACAGCTCTTCCACCTGGACATTTGTTTCTTATCCAGATCTCAGTTCAAGCTGTTCGCCTCATTTCCATGATGGAGTTTTTGGAGTCTGCTGACTTCAGTATTGTTTTCAGATGAGCGATGTCTGCAGTTACAGCAGTACAGGTGTCCCAAACATCTGTTTCAATTGCTTATTTTTCCAGGCAAGGCTTTTGGCATCTGCACACTAATTACTGGTTTAACATCTTGCCTGAATAATCAACATTTTTTTCTTCAAATAAAGGGGCCTTTGTTTTTACTAGTACTGCAAGGTTTAATCACTTTAATGGGTAACTCGATTGATTGATGGAGGCCACCTTATGTTCTAAGGTCAAACTTTTTCCATCAAAGTATAAATTGAGGGGAAATATGAGCAAAAAGTTAACTTGGCTTAAAAGATAAACTCTATATTACAAATCCTATTTTGCCCAGAAATGTCAACATGCATATGGACCTGGCTGTCAAGAGTGGAAAATCAGGAGTCCAGCAAATTCAAGAAAATATATACAGTAGTGGCCAAAATTGTGGAAACCTTTTGGGAAAAGTGTATTTTCTAAAACTAGCTAATAACACCACTTTTTTTTTTTTGAAGTAGTTACCATAAAATTATATATCAATGGAAAGATAATTTAATCAAGAATGTAATGCAATAACTTTTATGAAGGATTTGTTATTAGTATAAAGAAGAAAAGTGGAACACGTAGAAAAAATGAGATATACAAAAATGATCACCATAGAAAAAATGAGATATACAAAAATTATCACCATGTCAGTTAATCCTTAGTTGGGTAACCTTTAGCATGAATTACAGCCTTACAATGTCTTCCCATGGAGTCAGGGGTGGGTTCTAATTTTTTTTACTACCGGTTCTGTGGGCGTGGCTTATTTTGTGGGTGTGGCTTGGAGGTCATGTGACTGGGTGGGTGTGGCTAGCTGATCAGAGTTATTTCTGGAAGGTCTTCACACTTACGACCAGTCCTCACACTTACGACCCGACTCATTTGTTTGCTTTTAACACTGATCAGCTGTAGGACGGCCCTTTGAAGCCCCACAGCAAGAGTTTAAACTCATCAGCTGGGACTCAGGAGGCAGCAATAGATTGGAGATGGGACCAAATAAAAGGTAAGAATAACATGGGGGGGTGGGGGGTGGGAGGGCGGGGGGGAGAACCGGTTCGGTGACGTCATATCGTCACCACTACCGGCTCGGCCGAACCGGACCGAACCGGGAGGAACCCACCACTGCATGGAGTGAACCAAGCCTTTTAGTTCTGCCGCTGTTATAATGTGAAACCAAGATTGAATGATTGCTTCTATTAACTGGGCTTTATTGCTGGGTTGCTTCTGACTAACAAGTTTCTTTAGTCGGCTCCATGGATTTTCGATTGGTGACGGTCTGGGCTATTCCCAGGCCATTCCAGCAGTGGAATATGATTATCTTGAAACTCCCCCCCCCCAAAAAAAAAGTGGTGTTATTAGCCACCAAACCTCAAAAATGCACTTTTTCCAAAAGGTTTCCACAATTTTGGCCACTACTGTAAGTAACAGAATTACAGAATAACTGAGTTGGAAGAACCTTGGAGACCTTCTCCTCCAACTCCCTACTCAAGCAGGAGACCCTGTAGCATTCCAGGCAAATGGCTATCCAGTCTCTTCTTAAAAGCTTCCAGTGAAGGCAACTTCTTGAAGGCAAGCTGTTCCACTGCTTAATTGTCCTTACTGTTAGGAAGTTTGATTAGTTTCCACCCATTGTTTCTTGTCCTGCCCTCTGGTACTTTGGGAAATGAGTTGACCCCTTCTTCTTTGTGGCAGCCCCTCAAATATTGGAACACTGCTTGTCATTCTATTCTATTCTATTCTATTCTATTCTATTCTATTCTATTCTATTCTATTCTATTCTATTCTATTCTATTCTATTCTATTCTATTCTATTCTATTCTATTCTATTCTGTAGCATCAGGAATTGATCCTGATGAAAAAGGATGAACATGGAATGAAAGAAAAGGAAAGAAGTGAAAGAAACAATAGTGAAAGTAAACTATGAAATCCTTTAGGAAGATGTATTCAAAAATAGATCAAGCTTCCAATGGCAATTCCAATTGGAGTTTGATGAGATGAGATGAGAAAGATGAGAGGGAAGCTGGTTGGAAACAAAGGGAAATGTATCAGGTTGCAGAGTGCTACTTTTTAAAAATTTATTTATTCATTCATTCATTCACTCATTCACTCATTCACCATTCACGCATTCATTCATTCATTTTACTGTGCAATTGTTCACAAGAACAGAAGCAGTTCTTTTTTTCCTTGTGCCATTACTTTGCTGAACACCTAGTTCCCATAAAGGTAAAGGTAAAGGTTCCCATTGCATGTATGTGCTAGTCATTCCCAACTCTAGGGGGCGGTGGTCATCTCCATTTCAAAGCCGAAGAGCTAGCGCTGTCCGAAGATGTCTCCGTGGTCATGTGGCCAACATGACTAAACGCCAAAGGCGCAGGGAATGCTGTTACCTTCCCACCAAAGGTGGTGCCTATTTTTCTACTTGCATTTTTTATGTGCTTTCAAACTGCTAGGTTGGCAGAAGCTGGGACAAGTAACGGGAGCTCACCCTGTTATGTGGTACTAGGGATTCGAACCGCTGAACTGCCGACCTTTCAATCGACAAGCTCAGCGTCTTAACCACTGAGCCACTCCTGTCTTATGTCTAAGACTATTTACCCATTTATTATGGCTGTATTACTTTCATCCTTCTCATCTATTCCACTATTTTCTCTTTCTCTTATTGATATTATTATTGCTATTGTTTATTATTTGTCATTATTACTTGTTGTTGTTGTTGTTGTTGTTGTTGTTATTATTATTATTATTATTATTATTATTATTATTATTATTATTATTATTATTATTATTATTACCTTGTTATTTACTGAGAGCTTAGGCACCGGAAACAAACTTCTTGTGTGTCTAATCACTGTTAGCCAATAAAGTATTCTATTCAATTTTTCATAATGTTCAAAAATGATCAACATCAACAGTTCTACAAGTTAACAAATATTGTGAATTTTTTAAAATTTCTCAGATTCTGATAATCTGTCTTCTTTCAACAATCATAGGTCCCTTCAGGCAGCAACTGGAGCCTTTAAAAGTGCTGATAAGGCACTCTTTCAGGAATTAAAAATGCTGCCAGTTAGCAATTTTACCTGCGAGAAACTTTGTTAAGAAATGGAAGTAACATAAAAATATTGAAATCAAGGAAGACTTGAAGGACCATGACAAATCTGTGACAGAACTATGTCAAAGCTAGTCAAAATTTCAAAGCAGTTCCTGCATCACTGCAGATTACTGCTGGAAAAAAAAAAAAAGCTGACATTGAAGAAGTTTTCCAAATACCACAGAACACTGTTTCTTATAGAACAATGATTTATACGTGAGAATTATCAGAATAAACCAGTGGTGCGATTCATTTTTTTACTGCCTGGCTGGCTTCTGTGGGCGTGGCTTGGTGGGCGTGGCATGGCTTGGTGGGCGTGGCTTGGTGGGCATGGCAGAGGAAGTATACTGCAAAATCTCCATTCCCATCCCACTCCAGGGGAAGGATACTGTAAAATCTCCATTCGATCCCCACCCCACTAACCTGCTTTCCCGCTCCATGTGCAGTGCAACAAAAGAAAACCCAGCTGATCAGCTGGGACTCGATCAGCTGGGACTTGGGAGGCAGCGAATAGATGGGGGCAGGCCATCCAGAGGTGGTATTTGCCGGTCTCCGAACTACTCAAAATTTCTTTTACTGGTTCTCCAGAACCAATCAGAACCGGCTGAATGCCACCTCTGGAAGAAACCCTATTCTTTGACCTCATAATCATCTGATGTATGCAAAAGAAAATTGTGATAGAAGGGTGAAAGTGTTTGGAATAATGAAGCAATATTTGGACTGAGCACCCCATGAATTACATTTGGAGAGAGAAAAAAATAGAATATTTAAAGAAAATAAAATACCTAAACAAAAACTAAGCATGGATTACTTATATTATTCTTTGTGTGGCAGGCTGTGGCCACATTGTGCAGATGGAACAAGGAATGGATTCTGCTAAATACCATAATATTCTGGAAGCTAATTTCCCCTCAGTCAGTGAAAAAAATTAAAGCTGAAAAGTGTGGGGCTATGATATGATAGAGGGACATGGTGACTCAGTGGCTAAGACGCTGAGCTTGTCGATCAAAAGGTTGGCAGTTCAGCAGTTTGAATCCCTAGCGCCGCATAACGGGGTGAGCTCCTGTTAATTTTCCCAGCTTCTGCCAATTTAGCAGTTCGAAAGCATGTAAAAAATGCATGTAGAAAAATAGGGACCACCTTTGGTGGGGAGGTAACAGCATTCCATGTGCCTTTGGCATTTAGTCATGCCGGCCATATCACTATGGAGATGTCTTCGGACAGCGCTGGCTCTTTGGCTGCGAAATGGAGATGGGCACCACCCCCTAGAATCAGGAATGACTAGCACATATGTGCGAGGGGAACCTTTACCTATGATATGATATATGATAGGAAATTTACTTCCATATAAGTACATCGAACAATTTTCTAAATGAAGAAAGATAAAAGTTGTGGACTTTCCATCACAATACTCTGACTTGAATATTTTGGAAAAACTATGTGGAGTCCTCAGATGTTCCACGTATGCAATGAAACCGAAGAATATTTTTGAGCTAGAAGAGTTCACTTCTGTTCACTTAGGGATTTATGGAAACAGACAATTTGATCAAGGAAGTCTAAACTTTAGCCTGCAACTGTATTCACTATTAATCTTTGTTCCTCTCTTTAAAACAAAGACAATGAAATGTCTTTGCCTTTCTCCAGTAAAACAAACCCAGCCATCTGTTTGTGAAACAGATTAAGGCTTCTGGAACAAGTTATTTTCTATCCCTTCACCACTGGTAAGTAAGTAAGTAAGCAGATATATTACATTTGATGGGATATTTTATGTTGAGGTGTGCACTGAAAAAAGAAAAAGAAAAATATTACATTTCAATTTGCACTCTAGATTGGAAAATACGGAGGAGATGAGTTTATTTATTTATTAAATTTATTTGCCACAGCAAGACTTAGAATAACTTTACTGTAACTTTGAATGTACGCTAATCGGCATACATTAAAATGAAATTATGTTGCATACAGCTCTCAAAGGGTCTCCACCTCTAATATAAACATAAACATGAAAGATATATATATATATATATATATATATATATATATATATATATATATATATACACACATACATACATACATACATACATCTCTCTCTGTGTGTGTGTGTGTGTGTGTGTATGTATGTATGTTCCAGCATAACTCTGGAACGCCTCCAGAAATTTCAACCAAACTTGGTACACAGATGACTTACTCTCTGGAAGAAAATATTGTGGGGGTAAGACACCCCTAACACACCTCAGAGTGTGTGTTCTGTTAAGATACAGAACTGTTGTGCCTTAAAATGGCTTCTATTGTACAATGTAGTTGCCATGGTAACAGCTTCACAGTACTCCACAAGGGGGCTCCCTCTGGTAAGGGGGGAAATCCAATATTAGAAATTACATTTGGTCTGGACATTTTCAACAAGGATTTGAGGACAAATGTATGGCCATGATCACTACTACAAGACTGACATGACGAACTTCACGCAGATTACCTATGAGAAAAAAACTACAACATCGAACATCTTAGTGCATATATCACGGACAAGAAGCCACTTCTAAATCAAGATCAGAAAAAAAAGCATACCAAATGATCATGGATCAGCTAGCAAAACAACAAGGTGGTATCATTTTACTTGATGCTTCTGGGGGCACAGGGAAAACATTTTTCACTAATTTAATTCTCGCCGAAATCAGGGCTCAGGGTGAAGTTGCTCTTCCTATTACAGGATTGAGATAAATAAATATCTCGGCAATGCCGGGTTATCAGCCAGTAAATAAATAAATTTTATAAAGGTTTGTAGAGACACAATGCAATTCCCTTCATCAAGGATTCAGAATATTAATATAATGTAAACTAATATGTCATATAATGTTTAATATAATATAACAGTAAAAATATAATATATCCCTCTCTAAAGACTGAAATTGGAGAATGATAGTTTGCATTTCAGGAATATTATGCACACAGGGAGAGACAACACTTTAAAATCAAGTGTAGCAGGTTTTTCTAACCTCCTTTGGCATAAATATTGCCAGGGTTTCAACAGAGACAATTTTTGTGATCAATAGGGAGAGAGGTTATGAACAAGGCCATCAGTTATACCAACAAGGACTTTCCATGAAAGAAACAAGTTTTAAATTTATAACACTTTTCACAGTTATAGATCTTGTCCATAGCACATATTTATTGCTATTTATTTATTTATTCATTTTTATTTTATTTTTTTTGCTGTCTTGTTTGGAGATTCTCTCTAGGTCAGCAAAGCCAACTGAAGAATAAATAGACATCTGCAGAAGCTGAAGAAAGAAAACACATAAACAAGGTTTTTGTTACTGCTTTGCCATTTCTGCTCCCTAATCTGGAAAAAAAAAAAACAAGTATATGTATACAAACAGGGCTGTTTTATTTTGGGCAGTCTTTTCATTCCTCTGCCAGGAGAATCAATGACACACAGATGAAGTCTGCAGCATCCAGTGGGTATGGTTTGCTGTGGCAAAAAAACTCCAACAACACATACATAAGCAACCAAAAGTATTTGGAGATACAGTAGTGGCCAAAATTGTGGAAACCTTTTGCGGAAAGTGTATTTTCTAAAACTAGCTAATAACACCACTTTTTTGGGGAGTAGTACTGTCAAATTATACATACATCAATGGAAAGATAATTTAATCAAGAATATAATGCAGTAACTTTTATGAAGGATTTGCTATTAGAATAGCAGTTACAATAGAAAGAAGAAAAGTAAAACCCAAAAATGTATATACAAAATACATCACCATAGAAAAAATGAGATATGCAAAAATTATCACCATGTCAGTTAATACTTAGTTGGGTAACCATTAGCATGAATTATGACCTTACAATGTCTTCCCATGGAGTGAACCAAGTCTTTTAGTTCTGCAGCTGTTATCATGTGAAACCAAGATTGAATGATTGCTTCTATTAACTGGGTTTTATTGCTAGGTCACTTCTGACTAATAGGTTTCTTTAGTCGGATCCATAGATTTTTAATTGGGCTATGGTCTGGGCTATTCCCAGGCCATTCCAGCAGTGGAGTATGATTATCTGGAAACTCCCAAAAAAGGTGGTGTTATTAGCCATCAAACCTCAAAAAAACACTTTTCCCAAAAGGTTTCCACAATTTTGGCCACTACAGTAGATGCAAGAAAGTTTCTCTTATTGACATGCACAACTACAATCATCATTGGCCTCCTTTGTATAGCAATGCAGAGGAGCCATAAAGCATACAAAGTCATGGATAATAATAATAATAATAATAATAATAATAATAATAATAATAATAATAATAATAATAATAATAATAATAATTTTATTTCTATACCGCCCTTCTCCCGAAGGACTCAGGGCGGTGTACAGCCTATTTAAAAACACAGACAAAACAATGATATAAAATTTAAAATAATTAAATAAGTGGCTCAAATTTAAAACCCCAATAAATTTAAATACCCCAATTTAAAACTATTGTGTTGATAGTCCGGCCTGGCGGAACAACAGGGTCTTCAATGTGCAGCGAAACACCCGGAGGTCGGAGATCTTACGAATTTCCGGGGGCAGTTCATTCCACAGGGCTGGGGCTCCCACAGAGAAAGCCCTCCCCCTGGGCGTCGCCAGCCGACATAACTTGGCTGATGGCACCCTGAGGAGGCCCTCTCTGTGGGAACGAACTGGTCGGTGGGAGGCTATTGGTGGCAGAAGACGGTCTCGGAGGTATCCGGGTCCTATGCCATGGAGCGCTTTAAAGGTGGTAACCAACACCTTGAATCGCACCCGGAAGACCACCGGGAGCCAGTGCAGCTCGCGCAGGAGGGGTGTCACATGGGCATAACGGGTTGCGCCCATAACCACCCGTGCGGCCGCATTCTGGACCAGCTGGAGCCTCCAAGTGCTCTTCAAGGGGAGCCCCATGTAGAGAGCATTACAATAGTCCAACCGGGAGGTGACAAGGGCATGAGTGACCATGCGCAAGGCGTCCCAGTCCAGAAAGGGCTGCAACTGGCGAATCAGGCGAACCTGATAAAAGGCCCCCCTGGCCACAGCCGTCATGTGCTCTTCTAAAGACAGCCGTGCGTCCAGGAGGACACCCAGATTGCGAGCCCTCTCTGTGGGGGGCAAAGATTCACCCCCTCTGAATATGATATATACCCTCTGAAATGATATATAAAGCTTAGTTGAGCAATAAAAATTGTAGCAAGTATCTTACAACTAGAATGTAGCATCTGATAAGAACATGATAAGAACACTTTACTGTGAGCTAACCGAGTGCTTCTAAATTCTACATTTCTAAGAAGGGTATAAATATGTATTACATCTTATACCAAGGGAAAGGCAACTTGGTTTCATTGTGTGTCTCCTTCCCCTCAAAGGTCATCAGAGAGTTTGAAGTAGCTTGTTCCTTCAGGTGGGTAATTCAAGTTCCCTTATAGTAAATTTGTGTGTGTGAGAGAGAGAGAGGGAGGGGGAGAGGGAGAGGGAGCGGGAGAGGGAGAGGAAGAGGGAGAGGGAGAGGGAGAGGGAGAGGGAGAGAGTGTAAGCAAACATTATTTGTCCTGCACAGGTCACAAAAGTCAACATGACAAACATGCTAGAACAATCAAAACCATATTCTCTAGACCAGCGGTGGTGAACCTTTTACTCACCGAGCGCCAAACAGGTACGCGCTTCGCTTATGCGCAGCTCCCCCCACCCCCGTGCACTGTGTGAGCAATTGCACCATCTGCACATGTGCACAGCTTTCACGCAGCTCTCCCCACGCATGGATTGCACGCGTGAAAGCTATGCACATATGCAGATAGTGCAATTGCACGCACAGCACACAGCTTTCACACATGCAATGCACACGCATGAATGCCATCTGCAAATGCACGCGCGAAAGCTGTATGCATGCGCAGATGGTGCAGATATTGCAATTGCACGCACCGCACATGATTTTCACACACGTGAATGCCATCTGCAAATGCGTGCGCTGCATGCAGGTACTCCTTGTGCACATGTGCAAACGCGTGTCCATGCACAGGAGAGCTCCAAAGACCAGCTGGGTCTCCGGAATTGCATGCATGTGCACTGGAGGCCTGAACACCAGCTGGGGAGCGCATGCATGCATAGCTGCAGGTGAATTGTGCAACAGCTCACGTGCCCAGAAAGATGGCTCTGCATGCCACCTCTGGCATGCGTGCCATAGGTTTCGCCATCACAGCTCTAGACATTCCTAGATAAAGCCATTTCTAGGAACTGCATGCCATGAGGTATGGAAAAAAACCCTGAAATGACCATGAGAATAAGCATGAAATAAAATGGCCATCCATACACATGTTTGGAAAGGAAAGCCACAATTATGTTTTACTGAAGACCCATAACCTTGCAAAAAAGATCTGGTCTCCTTCATTATTTTAAAAGAGGTGCTTCATACATGTTTCCAAATCACTATTTTGAAGAGTCTGCAGAGACCAAAAAAACCAATTTCAAGGTAGTCTTTAAAATATCAAAGGAACTTAAGGAACAAAGTTCCAAGAGAAAAGACAGATTTGCCAAAACTTCCTTATAACTTTCTGACTGTTCCATCATGGTAGGAGTAGATATATAGAAGCTTTATTTAAATGCAAGACAAAATGCCTTCTAATTCATGGGGCCATTGATTTCTAGCCAAACTGGGAAAGAGTTTGGCTGCCTTCCAGGAAGGAGACCAATTTGTCTAGTTTATTTCTTTTGGCTTGAGCCTTTTCTACCTCTCGCATTGTAGCAAAAGGTATGCTAAGCCAATCTTCTTTCTTTGGGAAACTTCAGTCAAATTTAGATGCACAAGCTCTGAAAAGATCCCCTCTAAAAAAAAACAAACAGCTGTTTAGTAGATTTGAGCCCACAACAACCCAGATTCCATTAGTGCCCGTCTTCATCATTCTTTATAAAAGATTGTGACAGTAGCAGCATCAAGCACTTGGATGCCAGATCTTCGTATATTGACAGTTCAAGGAAATTGGTAATATAAGGATTTAAAAGAAAGTCTTCATAAATTCCTCCAAACAGGCAGGAAACACTAAAACTTGTTTGTTTGAAGGTTAAGATATCATTGTCATAATGAATGAAGTCTGCTGTTATCCATCATCCTCAAAGATTTGCCCATTAGTTTCTGAAATATGTATCTGAACGTTAACATCAGAATAGTATATGAAAAAAAAATATTTACAGGGTGGGTTTATTTTTACTTACTTGAACTATGGGTGTTCAGAAAGTGCTGGGGAAATGTTGTTTATTTAGAGTCACCCTATCCTGTTCAAACTTAAACACAGGTGGTCCTTAACTTACAACCTTTTGTTTAGTGACCAAAGTTATAACAATGCTAAAAAAAAGGTGACTTGTGTCAGGGTTCCAAGCAGGGGTGAAATCCAGCAGGTTCTGACTGGTTCTGGAGACCCGGTAGTGGAAATTTTGAGCAGTTCGGAGAACTGATAGTGGAAATTTTGAGTAGTTCAGAGAACCAGCCAATACCACTTTTGGTTGGCCCCAGAGTGGAGTGGGAATTGAGATTTTGCAATATCCTTCGTCCAGGAGTAGGGGGAGTGGGGGTTTTGCAGTATCCTTCCCCTGGAGTGGGGTGGGAATGGAGATTTTGCAGTATCCTACCTCTGGAGTGGGGTGGGAATGGAGATTTTGCAGTATCCTTCTTCTGCCATGCCCACCAAGCCACGCCCACCACACCACACCATGCCCACCAAGCCATGCCCACCAAGCCACACCATGCCCACCAAGCCACGCCCACAGAACCAGTAGTAAAACTGGCAGGAGGCCTTGCCCACTGACTCTGATGTCATGAAAACGCTTCTGCGCATGTACAGAAGCTTCTGCACGCATGGCCCCATTGTGAACCGGTAGTAAAGGTAAGTAGAACCCACCCCTGGTCAACTCCCATCCTGACCCTGTGCCAGAAAGAATCCAATATTTTATGACACTTAAAGAATAACAACTTACTCAATTCCAACTTTTGTACTGCCTAAAAGGAGCATATAATTTTGAAGATTATATTCAAAGTATATTCTTCTTCCTAAACTATTTTTTTCCTATATTTTAGGATCAATCTCAAATGTGATTCTTTGGCAAAAGAATCTAAAGAAATTTGGATTTCACCACTGTCTCCAAGTAACACCCCCAACTAAAGAAGACTCAGAGGCTAGAAACTCCTTAAAGATCCATTTTATTAGAGATGTCATATTGGCACATCTGGGAAAACCCAAATCTGAAAGTTCCCGGGTTTTTCCCCACACAAAAGAAAGTTTTGTGACATTATTACTTGTAACTATGGGAAAGATAGGGTTATATTTTGTGACTGTGAGGTTGTTCCAGAACTTTATATTGTTCAAAAACAGTTTCCATACTTCTGTTAGCCATCTGCATACAAAACACACACAGACAGACACAAACACACACAAAACATTTTTCAAGCAATAGATGAAAGTTTTGTCTGGAATTCCCATTAAAGCACAGGACAAGGTAAGTTAACAATTTAGGCAGCCTATAAAGTCTGTATCTCAATGGACTGAGACATAATTGAAAAGCAAAAAGACCACTGAATGATAAAATAAGCTAAACTATGTTCTCATAATCAATTCAAGAGAGATTCCATTGCTCTAAAGCACAGGCAAAAAGGTAGGCTCCACTTTTGATGGTAGATAACAGATAACAAACAAAATCCAGGAAAATAACAGAATTGATTTCAATATAATCTTACAGGATTGAGCATTCAGAACTCAAGGATATAAGAATGGAATTGCATCATGATATCACCATATATATGCTAGACAGCGGTGGGTTGCACATTATGTTGCTACCAGTTCACCGTGCACATTGGTCGCACATGTGCTTGCCTTCCATGTATGTGCCTGGCCTCAAAAATGTCCCTAAATAGGATGGCATAGAGCTGGGGTGAGTGGGCAGGGCAGGGCAGGGCAGGGCAGGGCAGGGCAGGGCAGGGCAGGGCAGGGCAGGGCAGGGCAGGGCGGGCCCACCCAGGATTTCCGCTACTGGTTTGGGCAAACCAGTCCGAACTGGCTGAATACCACTTCTGATGCTAGAAATATGAGCCTCTGAAACTTTGGGCATGTGTTGTGACCTGAGTCATTAAAACACATGAGTAGTCACAAAAAAGTCTTTTATTTCAACAGCTGTGAATTACCTTCATTCACAGCTGAATCCCAATTAGTTGCAAAAAGTCCTTTGGGAGAAGTCCTTCAGGATAATCACCAACCTTGATCTCCCTTGACACTCTGCCAAAGACCTACTTGGCAAAGCCACATGGATTGCAGAATCAAACAGAGATGCTGACTGGGAACAGAATTAACAATGTTGCTTTCCTGCAAAGTGCCCATGGGCCTTTGCTCCTCTTTTAAGCCTTATAGGAGGGGCCAACCATCTCCAGGCCTTACTCCTGAGTTGTCCCTTTTGTTTTAACTGTTCATGCCTTCTGGAAGCTCTGTGCATGCGTGCACTAGGAACAGGCTTCTCCTGTTCCTCTGCCTCTTTGCTGTCTGACTCTGGAGGCTCCAGAGTCCACGCATCACTCCCAGATGGCCCTGGCCCCATCTCTGCCTCCGATGCAGAGCCCTCGTCCGGGCCTTCCCCAGACTCCAGGACTGGCCCATGTTCCTCCCCAGTCTCCTCATCCGACTCCGCTGCGAGATCCGCAGGCTACTGGTGGACTACAATAGCATGTTGAACAGCATTTATAGATCTTAGTAGGTGGTAGGTTCATAATAGAAATGGCTGCCCCTTACAAAGAATGGAGATATAGATGTTCATTTATTCTTGATAGAAAGACACAGATGCTTCTACTCCCGAAAGGGGAAAAAAAGTGACCTTTCAGTGATTTAATTAATAGAGAGTTTATTGCCTATCATGAGATGTTAAAATGAAACTCTTGACTTTAGGAAGCAGAAAGAGAAGACAAATTTTAATGGCATATATGCGCATCCTCCCACAGTCAACAACTGCATGTGTATTCATCAAAGCAAGCTCATGTGTCTTCATTATTCACGCTAAGCTTAGAAGGCCACATTGAGAAAGGACAAAAAAATGATTGCTGGCTTGACTTCATTGTCAATAGTAAAATGGCTCAGTTTGGTCTCAAATGTCATTTTCTCAGTGAATAGATAGCATCGAGAAACAGATGAGTCTGCCAATACAGGGAAAAAGAAAAGAATGCAGACAAATCCATTTATCTGGTTTTCAAATGAAAGCAGGCAAATGCATCCGTCTTGTTTAGCAAAAGAAAGATGGCAAGTGTTGAATGATATATATGTATATGTAGCATTACATATTCAGCTAGAAGCTTGCAAAGAACAGGTTCTCTCCAAGGCAGATTGAAAAAAAATCCGTCAGGTAGGTATGTGCACATGTTTATTTGTGTATGAGTGGTTTAGCCCTTAGCCAAAACGAAAGGATGGTGTCTTTTAAATAATTCATTAGGGCTATTGAAGTGTTTGTTCAATGGAATTGCTGTACAAACAGCTTTTCAGAACACTTGCTCCATTATGAAGCAGTTTTTCATTACATCTAGACTAATGGTGCATTTTAAGAAGATAGCTGGGCAGCCATTAAAACACTAAGCCATTAAAATATTGTTTCAATATTTGAGGGGCTGCCACAAAAGAAGAGCACCAGAAGGCAAGACAAGAAGCAATGGATGGAAGCTAATCCATTTAGATATGGAGAGGAGAAGGAGAAAAGCACCCTAGAACTAAGGAGACATTACCGACAGTGAGAACAATAAGCCAGTGGAACACTTTGCCTTCCAAGTTCTGAGTGCTCCATCACTGGAGATGTTTAAGAAGAGGTTGGGCAGCAATTTGACTGAAACAATATAGGGTCTCCTGCTTGAACAGCGGATTGGACTAGAAGAACTCCAATGTCCCTTCCAATTCTGTTATTCTATTACGTAATAGTGCTGTTGGTGAACAGATTTACCTGAGGTTCACTAAGGGACTGGTTCTATCAAATCATATCTGTCAGATCAATCCTAAATCTGTTTGAATTAGAGAACTGAGATGCAAAGAATGAATGGTAACCTTCTACCATTGCACTACAGAGAGTATCTTAACTTACTGCACCTGTGTACGGTTTGCTAATTGCACAGTGGCAGGTAGGTGGTCCAGAGAGTTAATAGTGGCGTAGGAGGCTAATGCCTCCTACTAAGGCAGCATTTAACATCCAGCTGCCTGCAATTACTGCGAGTTCAATTCTCACCAGGCTCAAGGTCGACTCAACCTTCCATCCTTTCTAAGGTGGGTAAAATGAGGACCCAGTTTGTGGGGGCAATAAGCTGACTTTGTATAAAACATACAAAAGTATGAAGGCTATTGTTTAACACATTGTAAGCCGCCCTGAGACTCCGGAGAAGGGCGGCATATAAAAATAAATAAAAATAAAAATAAAATAAATAAAAATAATATCATTGCCCAGAGGATCGTTGGTTGTCCTCTCCCTTTCTTGGAAGAGCTTTATAGCTTCCGCTGCCTTAAGAAAGTTCAAAACGTTCTTAAAGATCCATCTCAGGGGTGAAATGCTCCCAGTTTGGACTGGATCACCTGATCTGGTAGCGATTTTTCCCTGTGGTTCAGCGATCTGGTAGCAATCACCACCCAGGTGTCATTACTTCCTGGTTTTAACCAGGAAGTAATGTTTTTTTTTACCTTCTGCACATGCGCAGAAGGTGTGTGTGTGCATGTGATGCAGCGCGTGCGCTTCCAAACCGGTAAGGAAGGTAAGTAGATTTCACCCCTGATCCATCTCATCCTGGGCACCCTTTTTTTGAACTATTACCATCTGGCAGACGGTATAGGATAATAAAAACAAGGGTGAAAAGAGCTTCTATCCCAGAGCAGTAACTATGTTGAATTCTACTGTATAGTGCAATATTAATGCAGTATCAGGGGTGTTCAATTCAATTCGTAGTATTGCCAGGTGTCCACTATTTGAGCGGACAGTCTGCTTTTTTCACATTATGTTCACTATTTTTTTTATAAAAAAAGTTTTTTTTATTCAAAAGCTTTATGATGAAATTAAAATGTAATTTAATATTTTACATATTATTATAATATATTTGATGTTTTGAATTTTAAGTAAAGTTTTGAAGTGATTATTTTAATACGTGTTAAAATGTTTGTAAGAAAATATATAATTTAATTGTAATTTTTTTTTAATTTTTTTACTACTTAACACCCCCCCCCCCCACTTGTCCGCTATTTTTTGGAAGCAGACCTGGCAACCCTATGAAGAATGTGAAGTATGTGTGTTTTTGTTTTATTTTATTTTTATAGTTTTCTTATGTATGATGTACACTGAAGATGGCATTTAATTTCGGGTTACAAGTTGCAATGACAATAGAGCAGTGGTGAAATCTAAAATTTGTTACTACAGGTTCTGTGGGTGTGGTTTGGTGGTGGTGAGGTAATGTGACTGGGTGGACATGGCCAATTTTTTTTTTAACTTTTAAAACCATTTTTTCTACAACCTCTTTGGTGAAGAGGTTGTAAAAAAATGCTTTCAAAAGGCTCTGACGATCCAAGCTGAGTTACCTGATTGGCAGAAGCTTTTAAAAAAACTCAGCTTGGATCATCAGAGGCATTTAAAAGAAAAAAAATGGGTTTTTTTCTTTTAAAAGCCTTTGACGATCCCAGCTGAGCTGCGGGATCATCAGAGGCTTTTTTTATTTACTTTTAAAAGCATTCTTTCCCCTGAAGAGGTTGTAGAAAAAATGCTTTTAAACGTAAAAAAAAAGCCTCTGATGATTGTGTGGCTCAGCTGGGCATGGGGGGGGGGGGCAGGGATTTTTGCTACCAGTTCTCTGAACCACCCGTCTCCATCGCTACCGGATCAGATGATCCGGTCCGAACCGGGAGCATTTCACCCCTGCAATAGAGTAATCTTAACATAAATGAATTGGTTTATATCTATGATTTGAGGAAACCGTATTTATTTCAAACCATTTTATGATTCAAGATAAACACTGAAAAATGTTTTGTCGATAACCTATAATGGGAATTTTCAAAATGCTTGAAACTGCTGTATTTTTATGTAGAACTGAATGGCAAAACTAGTAAAACATGTAGGAGATATAAATCCATCCAAACTTCAGTTAGACATCTTGAAGAGTTTTACCACAATACATTTTTGAGATAATCCCCCTTGTGTTTTATAGGGCAGAAATGGGATGAATGAATAAAGGATAACAAAACAGCTTCACGATTGTTTAACAATGTATAGAGAAGTTGACAGACCAGTGCATTTTTTCCCCACTTGTATAAATTCCGATTTTGAGAAACTTGATTTTTTAAAAGAAAAATAAACTTTTATCTTTCCATGAATTTTCCAAGTTTTAGCAAAAATTTGAATTCTGATCAACAGCTATATCAGTAAATCAAGCTAATTCTCAGTGTTCATTTTTCCATTAAAACAATGAAGTTAGTATAGTACGCTCTCATAGAGAGGGGCTCCTCCGGGTGCCATCGGCCAAACAATGTCGACTCCCAGGGGGAGAGCCTTCTCGGTGGGGGCACCTACTATCTGGAACGAGCTCCCCCTGGAGATACAGAGGATCCCGGATCTACGCACCTTCCGCCACGCTCTTAAAACCTTTTTATTCTATCAGGCTGGCCTCGCCTAATTTTTCCCTTTTTCCTTTTAAAATACAAATTTTAAATTGGTTTTAATTTATTGGGGTGTTTTAAATCGGTCTTCAGCCAAATTATTTAATCCGGTTTTATTCTGTTTTAATTTTTGTACTAATGTGTTTTTATCTTGTGGCTGTTCACTGTCCTGAGTCCTTCGGGAGTAGGGCGGTATACAAATCAAATAAAACATAAAACAAACATAAACATAGTTGCAACATGACTGATGACTACGTAGAACAAAATGGAATCTCTACTTATTGCCAATGATGGAAATGACCTTAGTGAAATCTCTCTGATAATGAAAAGAAATCAACACTTAACCAGTGTTGCTAAGTTACAGTACACTTTTTAAAAAAAAATTTGATTTATATGCCGCCCTTCTCCGGAGACTCAGGGCGGCTTACAGTGCGTTAAGCAATAGCCTTCATACTTTTGTATATTTATACAAAGTCAGCTTATTGCCCCCACAAACTGGGTCCTCAATTTACCTACCTTAGAAACGATGGAAGGCTGAGTCAATCTTGAGCCTGGCGAGATTCGATCTTACTTTAATTGCAGACAGCTGGTGTTAAATTACAGTGCTTCTGTCTGTTGAGCTAAACCAGATTCCTTGGTTTACTTGACAATTACCAGGCTCACTTGACAATTCATTATTTGTTCCAAATACATTTTTACAAGAATTTGAAGATCTGAAAGACAACTCAGATGACAATATCTGCACCATATTTGGTGTATTATGGAAGTTGGAAAAGAGTAGAAAAATAGTTATTATACCAAAACTCAGAAGGTACAGTTCTGGACCATACCAAGATCTAAGATCTTGGATCCTTCTGTATGCTAGTTTGGATTTGGGAAATGATTGAAAGCACTCAAGTAATAATTAGCTATGTCCACCTACCCACCTCCATAATTTTCAGCACTGAGTTAATATGCTGCAACATTCTTTTTTCCCCTTTCTTTTGATAATAATGTTAATAACCTGAAGACAATTATTATTTTGGGTATGAATAGTTTTCAGAAATAAATTAGATAAGGCAGTAAATTTGCAGGGTACATAAACAGCCTCAGGACCAAAGTGATTGATGTCTCTGAACATGAGTTACACCAGAGATGGCTGCAGGCATCTAGCACTCCAGAGCTCACCTCTGGTAATACATTATATAAGATCCAATGTGGGTTTCTAAATTCTAAAAAAAAAAAAAGCTTAATTATTTTGATAGCAGTCACCTTAAAAGAAGAGAATTAGGAGGTAAATTGTTGATATGGGAACATTGGTTGAGACAGAAAGAGGCAAGCCTACGTTAAACTTTTACCCAATTTGGAAGAGGACTTCACAATGTTAAATGCATGAAAACTGAATATAATTCCTCAGCTTCACTTTTGCAATCCATTGGAGATTGGGGAGGGACAAAGTCTTGCTATAAAATACCATATTTTTTGAACTATAATTTTTTGAAAACAAGAAAAAAAATAGTTTTTGGCCTTCACATGTCTGGTTTTAGCCCTTCCTGGCCTGTGGTCGTGCGGGCCACCCAAATCCTCTGTGCATCCCATTTTTGCAAAAAAAAATGGCCCATTTTTCGCAAAAATAGAATGCGCAGAGGGTTTGGGAGGCCTGCAGAGTAGGGGTGAAATGCAGCAGGTTCTGACAGGTTCTGGAGAACTGGTAGTGGAAATTTTGAGTAGTTCAGAGAACCGACAAATACCACCTCTGGCTGGCCACAGAGTGGGGTGGGAATGGAGATTTTGCAATATCCTTCTCCCAGAAGTGGGGTGGGAATGGAGATTTTGCAGTATCTTTCCCCTGGAGTGGGCTGGGAATGGCGATTTTGTAGTATCTTTCCCCGGGAGTGGGGTGGGAATGGACATTTTGCAGTATCCTTCCCCTGCCATGCCCACCAAGCCATGCCCACAGAACTGGTAGTAAAAAATTGGATTTTACCACAGCTGCAGAGTGCTCCTGGAGGCTGGGGAGGGCAAGAATGTGACTGATGGGGGGTTTGGGAAGCCAAAAACAGGCCAGTTTTCGCAAAAAAATGGGCCTGTTTTGGTGAAAACGAGATGCACGGGACGGGGTTTCAGGAGGCCAAAAATGGCTGTATTTGGTGTATAAGACGCACCAACATTTCCACCCTCTTTTAAGGGGGAAAAAAGTGTGCCTTATATGCTGAAAAGTATGGTATACAGGAGAAATAATAAAAGGTGATCTGATATATTATGAGAATTTGTGGTCTTCTCTGATATGTTTTTAAATGTTTCTGGAGACCGTTTCATTTGTCTTGTCAACTGGAATGTTTTTGGATGTCACGTAGCAGAGAAAGAACTGGAGACACCTTTGCTCCATGCTTCTTGTTTGCCTGACTTCCCACATCCACGTAACCAAATCCTCGTGGTTTTTTGGTAGAACAAAACCAGAGGAGGTGCCAGAATTGTTGTATTAACATGTGTGCAAAAGATTATCTCCTCATCCCCACAGTACTAGTAGAGAAAGATTCATTTCCTTCCATTTCCCGTGTATTTTGTCTTCTTGTGAAGTGCTGCCAACACATCTGGGTATTTGTGATGCTTCTAGGGTGTCTGTCTGAAAGCTGTCAAAGCACAATGATGGGAGCATGAATAAATAATTGGATCTTTTTGTAAAAGTGATATCATCCACGAGTTTATGTTTTGCATGAAAAATTCATGGACTAAGTGGCAATTTTAAAATAAATGGATGAACATTACAGTGTGACTCTACTCTGTGAGTAGACAGTCACTCATAGCCCTTTGGCAGGGTTGTCCAAGAAACAGAATTACAGAGTAAGAAGTGTCTCTTTCAACCTTCTGGCCAACCCATTACTTAATGCACTAGTTTAAATTAAAACAAACAAACAAACATTGATCCCAACTCACCCCCCCCCATTTTTTGAGACTATTTAAGTATGGTTAGTGAAAGAAAGTCCTTTTCTTTTCTGACTAACTGTTACCACTCATATTGTAGATATAAAACTAAACCTCCTGGCAATTGTCCTTAAAAAGTATTCAGAGAAACTGGAATACATGGGTTTTTAACGTTGTAAGCTTCCCGGAGTCACCTGTTTATGAGTTGGGTGGCCATTTAAATTTGATGAATGAATGCTCAAGATTGGGAAGAATAAAGTAGAATTATTATTTCAATTATTTGGAAAATATTCTTCTGTTATGCAATTTAAATATGCATTTCACCTTTTTTGTAGACACCTCACATATCTGTATTAGAGTGGTTAGAGGGCAGTACTACAGGCTACTTCTTCTGACTGCCGGCTGCCTGCAATTTGGCAATTCAAATCTCACCAGGCTCAAGGTTGACTCAGCCTTCCATCCTTCCAAGGTGGGTAAAATTAAGACCCAAATTATTGGGGGCAATATGCTGTCTGTAAAGAGAGGCCTTTAAAGTGGTATATAAGTCTAAATGCTATTGCTATTATGAAGAGCCATGGTGGTGCAGTGGTTAGAATGCAGTACTGCAGGCTAACTCACTGCTCATTCCAGTAATTTAATTCTGAATGGCTCAGGGTTGACTCAGCCTTCCATCCATCCGAGGTCAGTAGCAGTGGTGGGTTGCCCCTGGTTCAGACCAGTTCACAAGAACTGGTAGTAAAACTAGCGGGAGGCTCCACCCACCACCCCAGATGTCATCATAGGCGATCTACGCATGTGCGATCCTGTTGCAAACCAGTAGTAAAGGTAAGTAGAACCCACCTCTGGTCAGTAGAATGAGGTTCCAGATTATCGGGGGCAATATGCTGACTATGTAAATCCACACTGGATTTTTGAGTCATGTGGGGAACTTTGCATTTCTTTAACAAGTGTTGTTCTGTTATTTTCAGCCCAATGAAGCTACTCAGATCAAGATAAATTTTATCCTTTAAGATATTTTGATCTGACTTCTGTATCATTTGCAGATCTGATAGCTATTCTAGCCACCTACTCATTATGTCATTATGTCATTAAGAAAAGACTTAAAGAGCATAAGGATAGAGGACTGGACCTTGTGGCACTCTCATGCTATTAAGCTCCAATTTAATGAAGTGCAATTAATGAGAACTTATTCCGTAAGATTTTTTGATCCAGCCATGTATTTACTTAATTGTCATCCCATCTAGTATATAGTTAATTAGCATGCAGAGATCAAACTCAAAAAGAATGGGAGGGAAGGATGCCTGATAAGATTTGTTTTTACAAATCCATGTGGATTTCTGGTAAAAAAAAACTCTCCTGTTTCAACCTGCTTACATATAATCAATGTATGACCTGTTCTAGAATCGTTTTAGGATTAAGGACTGACTGATAAATCTATAGATCACCGGAGTATTTTTTTTTAAAAAAAAAAATATGGGGACAACATTTGTCCTTCACCAGTCTGCTGGCAGTTTGCAGTTCCCTCAAATTTTCTGAAGATAACCAAATTTCTTTGGTGCCTTGATATACAATTCATCAGACTTCATTAAAACATGAGATAAATAGGTATTCCCTGACCGTGTTTCTCTTAAGCTTCGATCTTGCCTTTTCATCCTCTTTTCACAGCGGCTTAAATATATGAATATATGATATACTCTTACTGAACAAGACTGAAGCTAAAATTGGACATTGACTAATCCTCCCTTTCTGTTGATACTTGTCAGCATTTTGACTGACCAACTGATTTACTGATTCTTTCTCCTTTTCTTTGAAGAAAAATATCAGAAGAAATCTTCTTTGGTTCTTCACTAAAGAGAATTTAATCCAAGATTTGGCTTCCTTGAAAACAGTTCTCTAATTCTGGATGACCTGTATGGCCTTCTCCTTGGTTAAGTGACTCTCATTCCACCTTCTGCATGCTTTTTTCCCTCTTGGATCTTCGTTAAGATTTTCATGCAACCACCCTTTTTTCATATGCCTCCCATCATTTTTTCTCTTCTATTTAAATTTCTGAAATTATGCTTTTAGATCTTCCTATTCATATTGAGGTTTTTTTTTACCATTGTTTTCTCATTTAGTAAAACCTTACTTACCATAGCTGTGATGATACAGAATTTAATTTAATTTAATTTCTGATAAAGTAATTAATTTATTTATACTTGGGTTATACTTTGCTCTGTCTTATCCTTACTGGACACCTGTGTAGAGTTTCTCATTTGCAATCCAAAAAACCTTGAGAAGCAGATGTTCCTAGCTTTCAGATGGTTACACCACCATCACCAAGAATTCCATAATCTTATTGGTCTCATTCTTGGCAAAAATGCACAAAGCATTCCAAGCACAAAATAAGATTGGCTTGTCTTTTGCAAACTCCAATGAAATAAGTTCATTAAAAGCAAGTCTTAGTTATGTAAGCTTGTTAAAATTCTTATGGGATGTGTTGTGGCCCGCCAACGGCCAGCAGAGCTGGCAGCAGATTCAGACAGTGAGGAGGTTGAGGAAGAGCATTGTTCATAATTTTTCTGTACTCTCTCACTAGTGCATCTTGCCTTCATAAAGCTGCCTTTAACAGAACCCTGAAGAAGTCAATGGCTTTGATTTGCATCCAGTTGTTTTGGTGCCTTATAGTCACGTGAGAGAAACTACTAGGAATGTATTCCAAATTTTGGAATTTGGAATGAAATCCAAATTTTTTTACTACCAGTTCTGTGGGCGTGGCTTGGTGGGTGTGGCATGGCTTGGTGGGCATGGCAGGGGAAGGATACTGCAAAATCTCCATTCCTACCCCACACTGGGGCCAGCCAGAGGTGGTATTTGCCGGTTCTCCAAACTGCTCAAAATTTCTGCTACCGGTTCTCCAGAACCTGTCAGAACCTGCTGGATTTCACCCCTGGCTGTATTTCCTCTGTCCCCTGAATGGAGCCACCATTCTGGTTCTATTCTTGAGAGGACAAGAAAGAGCTGAGTCAAAATTCTTCCTCTTCTGGGAGGTGCCACACTGCAGTATTTTCAGTGTCTCTTGTTTGTTTGTTTGTTTTTTACCATTTTACCCTTTGATTAACTCATTTGTTTCTCTTCATTTTGGAAAGCTGTGCTTGTTATAACATTTCAGTAGACAGACCACAGAGAGGCAGACAGACAAATAGACAGATAGTAGCTGTTTGTTCCACTAAGCCTGTCCTTTAGTTTTTTGGTTTAAAGTCTCAGTACAAGTATGGTCCTGCACTTCTAATATATATCAGGTTGTTTTCAGTCAGTGCGAACTCTTGACTTAGAGTAAAATGTGTTAAGGACTCGTCTTAAACTCATTGCCAAACTGTCCTGGCGAACTTCTCGTGGTACTCCTTGTTTTCTCTCTCTCTTGGTGAACTTAAAAAAAAAAACCAAAACAAAACACCATATACTATTTAGTAGGATAGAATGAGAGTAATGAAAGTATCTGCTGCAAAACTGACCTAACAGGTAAATATATATGTCAGTGTCATTGATATCTCTTTCTTGGGAGAGTTAAACTGCTAGGGCATCTACCAGAACTGAGAATGGATAGCAACAATAAAAGCAAAGTGCAACCACTAACAGTTTCAAAGTGATATAAGACACGGTTTGAAAATGAACAGAGGGCTCAGATATATTCAGTTCTTTACTGGCCCAGGATAGATGAGAATATTAGGTTAATATTAAAAGCACCAGTTAGTTTCAGGATTTGAAATCTGCTTCAAGAAAAATGAGGGGACACGATGACTCAATCATTAAAGATGCTGAGCTTGTCAGCTGGAGAGCTGACAACCCGGATTTGAGACCAAGTGCTGTGCAATAGGGTAAGGTCCTGTTCCTTGCCCCAGCTCCAGCCTATCTAGCAGCTTGAAAGCATGCAAATGCAAGTAGGTTAATAGGTACCACTTGAGTAGGAAGATAACAGCATTCCATGCACCTTTGGTATATAGCCATAGTATGACCATGGAATTGTCTTCTGACAACGCTGGCTCCTTTCGCCAAGAAATGGAGGTGAGCATCATCCCCTAGAGTCAAACATGATTGGACAGAGAAACCTTTACCTTTACTTTATGAAGAAAAATGAACAGAGCAACTGAAAATTTATTGCAGCTGTTGCTCCATTTCTTTCCCCCTTCCATGCATTACATTCTGAAAGAAGAATCATGGCATTCAGACATCTTTTTATTTTCTTTTAAATCTATATTAGTCCAACAAATTAACCATGATTGGTTTGAAGCAGTGGTGAAATTCAAAAATTTTCCCTATCGGTTCTGTGGGTGTGGCTTGGTGAGCGTGGCTTGGTGGGGATCATGTGACTGAGTGGGCATGGTCAACTTCTTTTTTTACTTTTTTTTTAGCATTTTTAAACTAAAAAACGTTTCTTAAAAGTTCCAACAATCAGCTGTGACAATCAGCTGTGCCCACGATCATCGGAACCTTTTTTAAAAAACTTTTTAAAAGCATTTTTTTACTACCGGTTCGGGCGAACTGGTAGCATTTTTTACTACCAGTTCGGGAGAACCGGCCTGAACCAGTAGCATTTCACCCCTGGTTTAAAGTCAAAATCTTTCCTTTCTAGGAACAGTAGTGGTAAGGAGGAGTTGTAAAAATGCATTCAATGAATTAATTTCAGGTCCATCTAATTTATCGTTTAGAACAATTAATATCATGAAGGTTGGTTGATATTATGAAGGGGAATCTATTTTAAGAATACATGCCTCATGAACTTTTAGTCTTTGTCAACAGAGCATTACATTTCAGCATGGAAGAATGCAACTCTGATCACTCCTCCAGAAAAATGCCTGTTCAGAATCAATATTCAACAACTAATTGCCAAAAGAACCTTGATAGATTGGCAGGAGTTCAGAAGTTTTCAAACAAAATATGATTGAGTTATCTAGATTATCTTGTGAAGAATTATTAAAATGCTTAATATTATGTAAAGTAATTGAAATATCAAAAAGGATGAATACAATAATAATTTATAATAATCTAATAATGATCTACAAGTACTTACAAATTATGGATAGAGAGAAGACAGGGTAACATAAAATGCAGAAAAGAATTGAATATTAATTTCATCTTAACACATTTCTATTTTGGAGGCAAGTAAGATTCTTTTTTGAGCTTATTTGGTTTTAGTGAATTCTACTTTGAGTTCCACTTTGAAAAAGAGGCAATTGCTTTAATAAATACTTTAATAAACTGTATCAAAATATAGATTATATTGTGCCATTTAAAATATAGAATATACAGTGCCATTTCAAATAGGAACTGAGGTGTGTTAACTGTACCCACTGTCCTCCAGGCCAGTGGTATGATCTATGAAAAGCTTTGAAACTTGATTTTTCTGACTTTAAGATTCCCCTAAGCCAGGGGTCAGCAACCTGCGGCTCTGGAGCCGCATGTGGCTCTTTCATCCTGCTGCTATGGCTCCCTGTCTCTGGTCGGCTTCACAATTGATAGGGCTTTTGGTTAGGATAAGTAAAGGAAAAAGGACACCTCACTAGGAGGACACTCTATGGTGAGGGAACTGGACTTCCGGTCAGCTCGAGAATTGAACGGGGGACTTCTGGATAGGATCTTTGTGGCTCTTTGAGTGTTTAAGGTTGCTGACTCCTGTCCTAAGCCAAGGGTGTCAAACTCAATTTCATTGAGGGCTGCATCAAGGTTGTGTATGACCTCGGAGGGCTGGGGGTGGGCATGGCCATATTGGGCATGACATGGGACTCATGTCAGGGGGCACCTGTGGTGGCCAAGTGCTAAGGCAGGACTTCCCTGAGACCCTCCCTCACTCTCATTATAATCTCTTTCCTTCCTTCCTCCCTCCCTCCCTCCCTCCCTCCCTCCCTCCCTCCCTCCCTTCCTTCCTTCCTTCCCCCCAAGCTCCATTTTCACTGGCAGAGGCACTGCGGGCCGGTTCTATGCTGTTTCCAGGCCAGCCTTGTGGGCCAGATCTAAGCACCCCACGGGCCTTGATTTTTAACACTTTCCCTATGCCAAGTGAAGAAGCTTTTACTACATTAAGCCACTCCCAATCAAAAACTACATGACATTTTAGAAGGGGAAAAAAAGTCTAAGCTGCAATATTCTATTGTCTAAAGATATATGGTTATGCAAGACATTTAAACAGGTTTAAATTAAAAAAAAAAACAGTACTGTGTAGGAAGTTCTTTCTAGAAATGTTATTTGTGCTAAAGCGTTATTACATACTGTATATAATTACACACTGTCTCGCTGCTGGCCTATCTTAAAGAAATTCCGATAGACAGTTATGATGTATTGACCTTGATGATGAATTGGCTGCCAAATTGAGCTCTGAGTTTTGATGGTGGCCAAACTGACAGTCTTCACTTCACAGTTAATCATGTTTTAGCATTTTTTTTACAGAGTCTGTTTTTGAACACACAGTCATTACCAATATACATTTGATATGTAGCAGTCATTGAAAGTTGATGTATGCAAGTCATTAGGATGCAATAGTCAGAGTGCAGTACTGAACATTATTTGACAATTGATATGCAATTGCAGTTATATATTTTAGCTGCAACAATGAATCTTTTTTCAGTACTGATAAATGAAATGTACTACGAGTCAATGTCGAAAACAGCAAACATTTTATAACAAGGTTGTACTTGACAGTTTTGACACACTGACATGCTGTAGATTTATGGCAGGTGTTTGAAGAGCATTCCTCAAGAGTGATTAGATAACTTGCAAACTGTTGCAATTTATACCCATATGATTTGGAACCATATTCCAAACTTTTAGGTAATTCGGTAGCAGAAATATTTTTCAGTTTGTAATTTCAATAACAAAACGTAGCTTTTTAAAATCTGTTGCAATGCTATTCTCAAACGCGGTGATTCTAGGGACCACTCAGTATCTTCTAAACACAATTCTCTACATGAGACACAACTAACATTTAAAACCTTTAAAAGCATTTAAAACTTTTAAAAGCTTTTAAAGAAGAAGAAAAAAGAATGAAATCCAAGAAACTTCTTCTGGTTATTTTCCCCATCAAATCCTGATTATTTGTCCTTTGTTAAGCAACAGCTATCAAAGTGTCAAGACAAAGGCATTTGTATTATTTGGCATTTGAACCTTTAAACTTGAGGAAATAATCAATTCACAGTGATTGGTTGCCTGCTATATTGATATTTCTATCTTTTCTCCTTGTACTATTTCCCTCTACTGAATCTTTACTAAAGGATTGTAGAATGCTCTTTGCAGGCTTCTTAGCAAAATATCAACCCACATTAAAAGGATTAAAAGTTTGAAAGCCCTTAAAAAAATGGGGACCAAATGAAGTCTTCAGCCTGAAATGCACTGTCAAGCTTCGAAGGAAATGGATCCATAACATATAAAATGAAAAAGTGCTGCTACCAGCATCAGATAGTTTAATCTTAGGAACTGGGAATTGAGTTTCAGAAACTGGCTGGAAGGACAAAGCCAGCTGATAACTTGAAATTAGATCTATTATCAGGGCTTGTGGTGTGACTTCAGCCAAGAAAGAAAGAAAGGAACACCATCCTGCATAATTTCGGAATCAATATGTCATGAGACAGCTAGCCACCACGCTTGCTGGAACAAGTGACAATGCAATCAGATTTTTATTTATTTCATGAAATGTAGACTCTTCGAAGGAGCAACTGTTGCTCATACAGACTTAAAAAGAAAGAGGACACCAGGAACAGAATAACACCATAGCATTCCTTCCCAAATGGAAATGATATTTTTTTCTTATTTTTTTTTTCTTTTTTGCCACTTTCTCTTGTTTGCAACTTCTTTTTCTGTTTTCGGAATTCAATATCATTCTGCACATGAGGTCTTTATACATAGATTAGAATTACTTCGAGTACCTTGAAACCGTATCTCCAGCTACCTAGTGACACAATGCTCTGAATTACGGTATTCTAGTATTTTTGACTTATGTCCAGCTTGCTGCATTTCTTATATATCTTGTATGGAAATTCTGTAGTGAGTCAATGTGTTTAGATCATCATCCTTCATTAGAAGTTATATTCATCTATGCTGCATTTTATTTTTATTTTTTTCTGGAAACAGTAGCTGAACAGGGTATTTCAGTTATCAGAAAGTTCATGACTGACTTTTGATCCAAT
Organism: Pantherophis guttatus; assembly: GCF_059756535.1. NCBI lineage: Eukaryota > Metazoa > Chordata > Lepidosauria > Squamata > Colubridae > Pantherophis > Pantherophis guttatus. The sequence goes on along the minus strand of NC_142067.1, from coordinate 114,747,018 downwards.
TCACAGGCAATCTTCCATGGATTCTATTCAAATTCCCATATCTCATAGTTCCAGCAATCTGATCAAGTTAGTAAATCATAAGCGTAAACAAGAGAAAGAAATTGTAAAGAGAAGAAATCACACCACAATAGTGGCCAAAATTGTGAAACATTTTGGGAAAAGTGTATTTTTGAGGTTTGATGGCTAATAACACCACTTTTTTGGGGGAGTTTCAAGATAATCACATTCTACTGCTGGAATGGCCTGGGAATAGCCCAGATCTTAATCCAATTGAAAATCTATGGAGCCGACTAAAGAAACTTCTTAGTCAGAAGCGACCCAGCAATAAAACCCAGTTAATAGAAGCAATCCTTCAATCTTGGTTTCACATTATAACAGCTGCAGGACTGAAAGACTTGGTTCACTCCATGGGAAGACATTGTAAGGCCGTAATTCATGCTAAAGGTTACCCAACTAAGTATTAACTGACATGGTGATAATTTTTGTATATCTCATTTTTTCTATGGTGATAATTTTTTTGTATATCTCTTTTTCCCCCCGATGTTTCACTTTTCCTCTTTATACTGTAACTGCTATTCTAATAGCAAATCCTTCATAAAAGTTATTGCATTACATTCTTGATTAAATGATCTTTCCATTGATATATAATTTTATGGTACTACTCCCAAAAAAAGTGGTGTTATTAGCTAGTTTTAGAAAATACACTTTTTCCAAAAGGTTTCCACAATTTTGGCTACTACTGTAAATGCTGGACAAGAATTTAGATTCCCTGCCTTAAAAATACATTTGACCGATGTTGCTGACATTAGAAAAGAATTGTGAACAAATATAAAGAAAGAACATGAAGAGATATAGAATAGTTTATTACTGAGAATGCAAATATCACTTTTGCTTGAGTTTCAGATATAATTTTATTACTTACAAGAAATGATGCTGAACTATTGTGAAGGATTCATTAGAATTCATATGTTGTTCCACTGAGTTAAATTTATTGATTTCCTGACGTGACTATATTGGATAACCTCAGTATTATGGGCTAGCACAAGTCAAACTGATGTTTCTTTCTTTTTCTTTTCTAACTATTTATTTATTTTTAACTACTGACTTTGTTGAAAACAGAAGGGGGGGAAAAGGCAAGAGGGGGGTAATAATTGACTGAGAACAATTTAGACTATTAACTAGATGTTAAAAACAGACTTTCTGATCAACAGAATCCAATCTAGTGTGCTTATTGTATCACCAAACCTTTGCCTTGAACTAAATAGAGAAAAATCAAGTCTCAATTCCAAATGATTATGAAGGGATCGGGATGTTCCTCTGTTGAAAAGCGGTAAATTGTATTGAACAAGTATTAATTATTGCTTAGTATATCTATTGAAGTGAGATTCAGTAATTCTTGCCACACTTTATATACTACATTTTAGCTTTGTATGCGTTATCTTGATTTTCTCTGGATTATTGGGCAAATTTTCCCCAAGTCCCATATTATGCTGAAGTAGAACTCTACTTCATTGATACCTTTATAAAATAGAATAATAGTGTTTAGTCAAGGTTGGTTTTGTTTTCTTTTTGCGATATGGAATTTTATTCCTGAATATACATTCCTTCACATCTTTTATTAGTGTCAATACTTCCTAGGCCCATCAACCAGTTTGAATTTTGTATCCTGTGAATGATATCCAGAAAGCACATGTACTTTGAGGGACACTGTCAAAACATATTGGTTTTATATGTGTTTTCAAATTGGAATATTCAGTAACAACCAATGGCTTTAAATGTTAATAAATATTTATTTATTTATTTATTTATTTATTTATTTATTTATTTATTTATTTATTTATTTATCGATTTATATGCCGCCCTTTTCCGGAGACTCAGGGCAGCTTACAATGAGTTAAGCAATAGCCTTCATACTTTTGTATATACCTGCTTAGCAGGGCTTTTGCCCCCCACCCCCAAAGCGGTGTTCTTTTTTATACAAAGTCATCTTATTGCCCCCACAATCCGGGTCCTCATTTTACCTACCTCGGAAGGATGGAAGGCTGAGTCAACCTTGAGCCTGGTGAGATTTCAACTTGCAGTAATTGGTGTTCCTTAACAGCACTTTAGTCTGCTGCGCCACCAAGGCTCTTTACATATTTCTTATAATTTTTTTTTTTAAAGGTTATTCATTCAGAAATATTATTTTGTGTCTATTGGATCTTCTTAAGGGCTGTATAAAAACCATTGGACATCAGATATCTTGTGCTGCAGTGGTGACATCTGAACTGATTTAGTACCGGTTCGCTGGCCGCGCATGCGCACCATGAGCAAAATACACACTGTATGTGCACCAAATGCGAGCTGTACATGCCCATGCGCAGTGCACACCAAAAGGAGGCTTAGGAAGGTAAGTAGAACAGCGCGTGGAGGGTGATCAGCTGTGGCGCACATGGGAACCTTTTTAAAAACATTTTAAAAACATTTTTTACTACCAGTTCCAGTGAATAGATAGTAAAAACTGCTTTAAAAAAGTTTTTAAAAAGGTTCTGAGCCTTTTTTTTTTTTTTTACTTTTTTAAAGCATTTTTTATTACCTCTTCGCTGGAACCGGTAGTAAAGAAATGCTTTTAAAAGGTAAAAAAAGAGGCTCCGACGATCACAGCCATGCCGCACGATCATTGGAACCTTTTTTTTAACCTTTTAAAAGCATTTTTACTACCTATTTGCCCAAACCAGTAGTAAAAAAAAATGCTTAAAAAGTTAAAAAAAATGTTCCGACGATCAGCTGAGCTACGCACGATCGTTGGAACTTTTTTTTTTTAACTTTTTAAAGCATTTTTAACTATCTGTTCCAGAGAAACGGTAGTAAAAAAATGCTTAAAAAGTTTTTTTTAAAGTTCCGATGATCGCGCGTCGCTCAGCTGATCATCAGAACTTTTTTTTTTTTTTTTTTTACATTTTTTACTACCGGTTCAGTGAACCAGTAGCATTTTTTACTACCAGTTCAGGTGAACCGGCCTGAACCGGTAGCATTTCACCCCTGTTGTGCTGGCATACTCATAAACCTGAGTGTTCTTTAATTTGTAAGATTTATTTTTGTCTGGCCATGGGTTCATTTTGGTTCCAAATTATAGGCATATGTTTATACAGTTTTGGAGACAACTGTGATAGTTAATGATGCAAAACTGATGCTCAATTATATTCCTAAAATATGGAATTTGTCATTTTATGATGAGCTTTACTGACCCTGGAGCTCAGCAAAGAGGATAATTTTATGTAAATGGAAGAACCTTCTGGTATTAAAGAGATGGAGGATATGAGCATTTTTTAAAAAGTCTTTACTTTTAACAATGAGAAGATGAAGCAATGTTTCTATAAGAGCTACATTTAATTAAAACTTTAAGGATTTAATTAATCCCATATTGATACCAAATGGATAATATATTGATTTGTATTCATTCTTTTTGTCCTTTCTTACTGTTTAGCTTATTTTAATCATTATAATGTATATAGGATTTATTTTCATTAGATTAATCTACCCTATTTCATTTTTGTTGCTATTGTAGTTGTTCGTATTTCACTATTTTAATTAAAAAGAAAAAAAGAAAAAAGAAAGGAGTTATAAATCTAGTTATTTTAACCAAGGCTAGCTCACTTCAGAGCTGATACATGAAATGAAGAATCTTTAATTGCCTTCTTTCCTTCCTTCTCTGCTTCCCTCCCTCCCTTCCTCCCTCCCTCCCTTCCCTTTCTCTTCCCTGTCCTTTCCTGCCTCCCTCCCTGCCTTCTTTCCTTCCTTCTCTGCTTCCCTCCCTCCCTTCCTCCCTCCCTGCCTTCCCTTTACTCTTCCTTCCCTCCCTTTCCCTTCCTGTTCCCCTTCCCCCTCCCCTTCTCCCTCCCTTCCTTCTATACCACCCTTATTATTTTTTTATAGATAATGCCTTCCTCCTCTTATTTTTCCCACAACGATAACCTGTGGCAAAAACTCAGACAAGATTATACTTTGTGTTAATATTTCTAAAGAGGATAAAAGATTTTATACCAAATAAAGCTATCCTAAAGCAATAATTTTCTTTAAAAATGTATTACCACATATAAAGTTAATCATATGTGGAAAAAAATAGCTTTACCAATATCTGTTACAGTACAGATTCAGCTACTACATATTATTTTATTGTGCCTAAGATGAAAATCCTGCTGCTTCATACCATTGTGTAGTACAAGAGAATCCATATGTCTGCACAGCCAGAATGTTCACTGAACACATTTTGTCGTTTTATTTTCTGGGTGACTGGAAAGCTTTGAAACCTTTTCGGTCACCAGAGTTTCTTTGGAAAGCTCTCTCACCAAATGTTGCTGGACTCTTTCTCCACAAGTGGGCCAATGTTGTTATGCTATCCTCATTGACCTCAATATCACATCCAAGAGATTCATTGAAAAACTCACGATGATTTCAATCAAATGCAGGATGAACCAAACTGCATTCAAAATAAGAAAAGCAATAAAGACATATTCTTGATCACTAAATGTGTCAAGCTGCCTTTGAATGCTAAGCATACTTGCATTTTTCTGCACAATCATATTTAATACAGTATGCATGAAATATAAACTTCTTCTCAAAAGCCAGCTTTTTTTTAATGCTATTGATTGGTGCACTGAAGCTTATATAATTTTAAAACTGAAAGACCATGTCTCTATTTATTTTTATTTATTTTATTTATTTATTTGTCAAACATATAAGATAACAGGTAAAAGTATAAACATAATTTGAATACATGAAAAGAGTAGGAGTAAAAGGGAATATTAGGACAGGGACGGTAGGCACGCTGGTGCACTTATGCACACTCCTTACAGACCTCTTAAGAATGGGGTGAGGTCAACGGCAGACAGTTTAAGGTTAAAGTTTTGGGGGTTTGGAGAAGAAACCACAGAGTCAGGTAGTGCATTCCAGGCATTGACCACTCTGTTGCTGAAGTCATATTTTCTGCAATCAAGTTTGGAGTGGCTTACCTTGAGTTTGTATCTATTATTTGCTCGTGTATTGTTGTGATTAAAACTGAAGTAGTCATTAACAGGTAGGACATTATGACAGATAATTTTATGTACTACACTTAGGTCAGACTGAAGTCGGCATAGTTCTAAGTTGTCTAAGCCCAAAATTTGAAGTCTGGTGGCATGAAGTATTTTATTGTGGGTAAGGAATGGAGGACTCTTCTCATAAAATATCTCTGGACTCTCAATTGTATTTATGTCTGATATGCAGTGTGGGTTCCTGACAGATGAGCTGTATTCAAGAATTGGTCTAGCAAATGTTTTGTATGCTCTAGTCAGTAGTACAATATTACCAGAGAAGAAGCTACGCAAGAGTAGGTTAACAACTCTTAATGCCTTTTTGGCAATGTTGTTACAGTGGGCTTTGGCACTTAGATCTTTAGAAATGAGTACTCCAAGGTATGTATCCTATGGCTGTAAACTAGATGTTACTGTCTAGATCAGGGCTGTAAAACTTGTGGCCCACGGGCCGGATGTGTCACACACTGGCCACGCCCATGCCTGGTATAGCGAAGGGGGAAAAAGTCCCTATACATCATGTGATGCCACTGTGACAACGCGAGTTTGACACCCCTGGTCTAGATGCTTAAGTTGCTCTCTGAGTTTGATTGTTTTTTGCAGATGTTTCATTATCCAAACTTGTAACATCATCAGTGCACCAAGTGCAACCAAGCTCAGAGAATACCAAGGACCCCACATTTCAACCCTGAGCTACAAATATTCTCCTTTACCAGTATCACTGGAGGCTATTTATTTATAACTCAGACCAAATCATAGAATTTAAAAATATGCCACATGATTAATGCAGGCATAAGTAACTATATACTATATAGCACATGCATATATAAAGACCCTATAAAGTTAACACTTCACTGAAAGGACCAAATGGTTTCTATAAACTATACCTATAAATAAAACATTAACTACTACTTTAATAACCCCTGGGTATTGGTCATTTAATAGGAATACATCAATCTCATCATGAGTTGAGTTTGTCAGACTAAAAAGTAGGTGTCAGAGTTCCAAGTAACAGACCCAACGCAATCAAAACTCCGAGGCCAAGGTGCTTCTCAAAGTCCAAATTTATTAGGCATGTCATATTGGCACATCTGGTGTGAAAACCTGACTCTGAAAGTCCCACGGTTTTCCCCACCCAAATTAAAAGTCAAAATTCTTTCCCCCAGTGTACATGTCAGTCACATGGTCCAATCCACTCACCGTCCCAACTCCAGTTGGTTTCAGTCCATGCCTCCCCAGCACCTGGTGAGAATGTACTTGGTTCCCAGGAGAAATAACTTTGTTTTGGCTACAAGTCCCCAGCTATCTCTATCTCCTTCCTCCAATTTCCACAGCTATAGCCAGCCCTGCTGTGGCAGCCCTGAAGATGCTCCAGAATGGCTTCAGGGCAGGGGTGAAATCCAGCAGGTTCTGACAGGTTCTGGAGAACCAGAGCGGAAATTTTGAGTAGGTCGGAGAACCGGCAAATACCACCTCTGGGTGGCCCCAGAGTGGGGTAGGAATGGAGATTTTGCAGTATCCTTCCCCTGCCATGCCCACCAAGCCACGCCCACAGAACCGGTAGTAAAAAAAATTGGATTTCACCACTGCTTCAGGGTTGACAGTGGGTATATTAGCTCTAATCACCAGTGCTTAAATAATGGGCACTTGGTGGATATGTAAAGCAGACTCAGCTTCAGTATTTGGGCATATGCACATTCAGTCTTTATATGGAGGATTGGCATATTAAGCAGCTGTCACCTTAGTATCTACATTGGCTCAGGAAAACCTTGACTCTGTCAACCTGAGTATCTAAGTGCCATAACCTCTTCTTGAATTGCAACAGAGATTTTTCTAGATTTAAAGCAAGTAGGGCTGGCATTGACAGTGCACACTGTCTCAGATCTTGGTTGGTTTGCTTTCTTCCAGAGTAGAATGATCTATATCATATAGAAAAATCAATGAGCTTTCCAGAAGATTTGTTTCACCCAGAATATTAGAGAATATAACCTTGTCTGTGAGATACAGCCTAGTTCTAATCTGTGTCTTGCACTAGAAGTAAAATATGGAATGTGTGCTATTGATTTTAAGATTTTTTTTAAAAAAAACAATCCTGTTTCAAGGATCAAGAAGTTTTTATCAACATATATCTGAGGTCCATATTACGGCATGCCAAGAATTTCGGCCTTGTGTAGTTCTGTTGCTGCAATGACAAAATTGTTTCCCCTTCAAATTTTTTGACAGTTAAAAGTTTTGAGCTTCCATTGATAAGTTTCTTGTTTCATGACCCCAACATGTGGAGCACTGAAAGTGATTGGGTATTGAAATGATCTGGTCAATGGTCTGCCATTAACTGTACAGTGTGATGAATTATCCGAGTATCTTTTGGAGAATACCAAAGTTTTTGTTTTTTGGTAATTTATATCAAAGCCATTTCTATCACATGCCCCAAAAGCTCCTTGAGACCTCTGCATAGCCCAATTTTTGAAAACGATAGCTGCATACAGAAGATGGACTAGTTTAATGAAAAGAAGGACTAGGGGAGACATGATAGCAGTGTTCCAATATCTCAGGGGCTACCACAAAGAAGAAGGAGTCAAGCTATTCTCCAAAGCAGCTGAGGCCAGGACAAGAAGAAATGGGTGGAAACTAATCAAGGAAAGAAGCAATCTAGAACTAAGGAGAAATTTCCTGACACTTAGAACAATGAAACAGTGGAACAATTTGTCTCCAGAAGTTGTGAATGCTCCAACACTGGAAGTTTTTAAGAAGATGTTGGATAACCATTTGTCTGAAGTGGTGTAGGGTTTCCTGCCTAAGCAGCAGGTTGGACTAGAAGACCTCCATGGTCCCTTCCAACTCTGCTATTCTAATTGCTAGATAGCTGGCTAGACAGACAGGTAGACAGGCAGGAGTAAGAAAGCAGGGGGTTGGACTAGAAGACCTCCAAGGTCCCTTCAAACTCTGTTATTCTATTCTATTATTATGGTCGGGAGATGAAAAATGGAAGTTTGGATTGGCAAAAGCTTCTATGGTAGAGAGACTAATAAATATCCTTGCTTAACCCCATTATGAGTAGGATTAAGCCCTGTTATATCACCCAAATTAATACTTTTAGCCTCCAAAATGGTGTTAGAGTGTAACTGATTAATCAAGTTAAAAAGAAAATGGTCAATCTATGGATTATCTGGTTTTCTCCAATATTTTGTTCTTGAGAATGGAGTCATAGGCCACCGTTAAGTCAATAAAGGCAGCAAAAAAACCTTCCATTTGGAAGTTAGTAGTATTTCTTCACCAAACGATGTAATATTAGGCACTGATTTATTGTTGAGTGTTCCTCCCCAAAATCTGCCTGTTCAGGCATAATAATGTTCTTGGAATATGTCCCATCATGTAATTTGTGGCAGACATATCTAGCACAACGTTTACTAATTACAGAAAAAAGACTAATTGGATGGTCTTTGGCAGGATTTCTTGAGCTAAACTTATTAGGTGGTTAGTGTATAGGCATATCAAAGTATTATTTTTTTTTGGCAGCAATACATAAGTGGTTTAGCTTGGTTTATTTTAACGTAACCCACATTAACCATTATCTGGCATATTAAACACATGTTCACTTTTGCTTCTGACCTCTAGACACAATATTTTAGAGGCAATCACTGAGTAGAATCCATGGTTAACTTTATGCATACATGCAGTAAAATAAACTGTTTATACCAGGAGTCAGCAACCTACAGCTCTGGAGCTGCATGTGGTTCTTTCACCCCACTGCTGTGGCTCCCTGTCACTCAAAATATGCATCACAACCGCCAATGTGCGACACCTGCCGGCACGCAATTTATTGAGCTTTTCAACCCCCAGTAGGCCAACCATGGATAAATACAAGAAAAGAAAAGTTTCAGAAGAAAACAGAACATTTAATTCAACTACATATGCTTGTTTTGTGGCTGCTCAAGAAATAATCAGGCACAGGCTTTTTTGTGGCTCCCGGTGTTTTCTTTTCTGTGGGAAATGGGTCCAAATGGCTTTTGAGTGTTTAAGGTTGCAGACAGTGGTGGGTTCCTCCCAGTTCGGCAGAGCCAGTAGTGGTGACGATATGACCGGTTCTCCCCCCCGCCCTCCCACCCCCCCACCCACCCACATTATTCTTACCTTTTATTTGGCCCCACCCCCAATCTATTGCTGCCTCCTGAGTCCCAGCTGATGACTAGAGGGAAAAAAAACTGTTTAAACTCTTGCCGCGGGGCTTCAAAGGGCCGTCCTACAGCTGATCAGTGTTAAAAGCAAACAAATGAATCGGGTCGTAAGTGCGAGGACTGGTCGTAAGTGCAAGGACCTTCCAGAAATGACTCTGACCAGCTAGCCATGCCCACCTAGTCACATGACCTCCAAGCCACACCCACAAAATAAGCCATGCCCACAGAACCGGTAGAAAAAAAAATTAGAACCCACCCCTGGTTGCAGAGCCCTGGTTTATATTGATCCACTGAATTTGACTGGAAGATGCTCATGTAATATTTACTGACAATGTGATGCAAGTATACTTTCCTATATTGCTATAAAGTTTGTGTGTGAGGGGGTGGGTGGGATTGAGGGAGGGAGAAAGAAAGATAATTAGTGTTACAGTCAAATTAGCAATGGAAGCCAGTTTTGTACAGGTAACAGCAAATTATCAATTATGTTTAACTTCAGTCTTGTTTTCCTACTTCTTTTGCTGTCAGAGATTGGAATAAGATTGACCAGCCTGTCAGTGTGTTGGCATGGTTTTACCCAAAACACGTTCTTCAGAAACCAAGTTTTTCTATAAGAAAAGGATGCTTGGAAGAAGAAAACCTATTAATTATTCACACCTTAAATTTGGAGATGGTGTTAACTTTGGACTTTAAAACAGCTTATAGAAAGCAACTTCCCGTTACTTTTGACTTTTAAAAAAAACTGACTTGAAACTCTTTAGAAATCACGGCGCAAAATGATTTCTCTCAAGTAACAGATAAACTTCTATCCTTACAGATTTTTTTCTGTACCATACAAGAAGGGCACCTCTTTGAAGTCGAGCACAAAAATAGCAGAAGTGATTTTTATGGAGAAATTTTGAGCGCCAGCTCCTTTCATCTCCTGCTAAATATTTACTGTGCTTATTTATCATGCAGTTTTTGTTGTTCTTCTTAGGTTTCCTGTTTTGGTTAATTTCACAATATGGAGCAGAAGGGAACAAAAATAAACTTGAAGTAATAGTATTGTTTTTTTCACCAATTCACATATTACGTGTTCTACACCAATCCTAAAATATAAAGCATAAATCAGGGGTGTCAAAGTCAAGGCCTGCACGCCATAGCCGGCCCACAGGGTGCTTAGGTTTGGCCTGTGGGGCCACCCTGGAAACAGTGAAGGACTGGCCTGGGGTGCCTCTGCCAGTGAAAACACAGCTCAGGAGGGCTGCATGCGGCCCTCCCAGGCTCCGTTTTCATCCATGATGGCCTCCTGCAGCCCTCTGCCAGCGAAAACAAGCTGGGGGGGGCATGCACTCTGTTTTTCCTGACAGAGGGCTGCAGGAGGCCATCACGGCTGAAAACAGAGCCCAGAAGTGCCACGTGCACCCCTCCTGAATTCCATTTTCACTGGCAGAGGGCTAGCAAAAGAAACTACTAGCAAACATGGCATTTGATCACACGGCAAGGAGGCATCAAGAAATTCTTCCACTGATGACAATGAATCACCCGAGCCCTGCCTCGGCCACCACAGGTGCCGCCCAGAGGTGGATTTCAGCAGGTTCTGACCAATTCTGGAGAACCAGTAGTGGAAGTTCGGAGAACCGTTAGTAAAAATTCTGACTGGCCCCGCCCCCATTTATTCTCTGCCTCCCAAGTCCCAGCTGATCAGGAGGAAATGGGGATTTTGCAATAACCTTCCCCTGGGCTGGGGATGGAATGGAGATTTTACAGTATCCTTCCCCTGCCAGGCCCACCAAGCCACACCCACAGAACTGGTAGTAAAATTTTTTGAAACCCACCACTGGTGCCTCCAACATGAATGATGTTGAGCTGGTCACAACCACCCCAGCCACACCCACACCCTCCCCCCTCCCAAGGTCACACACAACCCTGATGCAGCCCTCAGTGAACTTGCGCTTGACATCCCTGGCATAAATGTAAGAAAGAAACGGCTGTAAATAAACAGCATGCAAATACTCATCAGGATACTGTGAAACTTTCCCCTGTGCCATGCATGAAATCAATGGCATGTAGAACAGAGTACAGAGGCACCAAATATATATATATATATACACACACACCTTCAATGCTGCAGTGCAAACCTTATCATTTTCATTATTGCTTCATTTGTCTGTTTCTGCATGAATACACCCAAGCCACACTCAGACCAAGTCTGCATCATATTCGCATATTCACTATACATCAGGCCTGTCTTAGTTAATGTGATATATTTTTGACACTGGTATTTTAACTTTTTTATTTTGGGTTTTCTTTTTCTATTGTTAATATTTTATTCTTCTATTTTTTTCCCTCTGAGAATATGCAGCGCAACATTAGTCTGGTCCAACATATTGCTGCGAGAGATCATTTCATTCATTACATTCAACACAAACTCCTTCTAGCTGAGTCTATAAAAGTGGAAAGCAGATGGCATTAAAGCAGGCTGGAGAGAAGAAAACAGAAGGACTACATTTTTTTTTTGTATCTGTTTGTAACTTTCAACCAAAATATTATTTTTAAATTGATTTTGCTCCAAAACAACATGTTATTTTGCAAGAAATGTCTATGAATGGCAATTGCATGACAATATTTTGAGAACTGCGACCGTCATTAGATACTGACATTTTTCAAAGGAAGGAACATTTTAATTCTAATGTTCATTTTAATAATAATGAAGTTTTTAACACTTTAATATCTTTCGTTTCACAGTTTTAATAAGGCTTTCATGCTATTTTAACTTTGGATTGGGAATTTCCCAGAATTAGTTACTGTATAAGATGGGCACCTATATAAATGTTCTAAATAAGTAAATAAAAACATGTCAGTCCAACTGATCTTTTACAAGCATTAATTTATTCACTTCCTAAAATAATCTTCAAAGAATGATTTGAATTGAGCAAAGAACAAGAGAGATAAGTTAAGTCCTCCCTTCCTCCCTGGATCAGTCCTTCAATCAAATTTTGTGGTTGCCAGTACAAAGAAAATGTTGATGGTTTGACATAAATATCTGCAGTTGCAACTGTTAAAAGAAATATCGATCTGGTTCAGTTCCAGATGGGGAGAAAGACATTGGAAACATGGAGGTTGATTGGAAAGATGGTTTATTGATGAACCACATGGACTGGCTAATATCATGCAACTGTTGTAAGAATTTGTGCATTGCTTAGTTTTGGATCAAATATAATTTTATAGGCAGGAAGCTGCTACTTCCATTCTCAAGGAGAATAGTTGTTAATGACAGAGAAAAAAAAGGACACATGTAATTTATTCCTTGTGGTTCATCACTTAATCAATACATTTCTGATGATCATTAAATATATATTTATGAGTATTTAATGCTGAATGATTAAATTGACCTTGCACGTGTGAATGAAAACTGGCTCAGTAAAATGGAAAGGCCACATGGCTTCAATCAAGCCAAATAGGATGTTCAATTCAATAGAAGTCAAAATATATCAGGAATCCATTCTCTGGTGGGAGACAGATTTTATTGCTGTAACCAGCATAAGAAATAAACTTGAGGAATAGGAAGAAGAACCACAAAAAAGCTAATGGTCAGATAAAAGAAATTTGGGTCTAGGGCAGAAACGTACTTTGAGAAAGCATCTGAAATATGACTCGCCCTACTTCTTAAGAGGATAAAGGAAGAGCATTCAGACCTGCAGGCTTCTGTCACCACAATCTTTATAATGAAGCTTGTATGTCTTTGGTATCCAAGTTTGCTCTACCTTGGAGAGCTGACAATTGTGAATTAACTTTGCTTCTCAGTAGTCTCCTTGTCTGAGCCAATTGATTGTCTGGGGGAATTTAAACATCAATCCCAACATTAGAAGATCAGGCATTTAAGGCAAATACCCAGTAGATTCACTAGAAACATTTTTTTGTAGTAAGTCAGATATATGCATTTAAATTGGAAGAAGAAGAACAGTACGCAGGGAAATCACTGAGTAAAATCTATACATTATCAAAGATTTCCACATCTGTTCAGATATGTCTGTGGGTAATTTCTTTTTCTGCTTTGTGAATAGTTTATTTGGGATTCATCTGCAGAGATCTTACTGCTATCAACAGAGCTTGAACAAGGACTGAATTGGATCAAAGTCAAAACTGGGTGAGGATATCTACTCTCTTTATTTTGCCTTTTTTTTCTTTGAACTTCATTTCCCCCCCTCCTTTTCTTCCCTGGAAGAAAGTTGGAATAGATAATTCTTTCCAGAATAGGAAAGATATCTAATCATTATGTTTTTAAATTTAGGACAAAGTATGTTTAAAATTAGTCTGATTCTTATAAATTGTCTATTCCTATAATCATAACACATTTAGAAAGGAGTCCCATCGTTTTTTTTCGAAAGAAGAAGAACATAACTGTGGCCTTAGGGAAAACAATTAGAAGAAAGGGTGAAACTAATACCCTAGCATAACAAACTTATTTATGGCACACATTTATGTCAATCAAGATGCTTACAATTCACTATTATGCAGTATTTCATGGTTGGTTACCTTCTCCTGAAGGTACATTATATTTTCAACATAATGTAACAATCATTTAAACAGGAAGGTCTGATTGAATGATCACTAGGTCAAACACAAATTGTCGGTCTCACTTCTTAGATACCATTATTAACCATGTTCTGCTGAAATCATAAATGAAAACCGAAGAGCTTCTCCCATTGCATGTTATGAAGTAGAATATATTTAAATAAATATTAGCAATATTACACTTGTACCAAGCATCTAAAATTACATCATTAATATTAATGGTGTTTTACTGTGCACAAATACACAGAGACCATATTTTATAGTGAAAAAGTTAGATTACTTCTCTAAGCTTTCCAATTTTCATTGTAATGATGAAAAAAAAAAAACCCTTACTTTCACTGCATGCTCCCATTAAAAAAACAAACAAACAGAAAAGGTGTTGTTGGAAGAAACATCCTTCTAGATTCTGCTCCAAGTAGGGAAAAAGACACTGGAAACATGGAGGCTGCTTGGAAAGATGGTTTAATGGTGGACAGGATCACATGGCTTGAGTTCCTGAACAGAAAAGGGGCAGATACAGTGAGTTTTTCAGGTTTTATGCTCTCTCTGGCTTTGCACTTCCTGGGGCCCAGAAAGAGTACTCTGATTGGTTGTCAGACTCCCGGGGGGGTGTGTCTTGCTGGCTGATGGTCACATGTGCTTCCCAGGTCACATATGGTGAGTTTCTGCTGCTATTGTGTAGAGGGCTAATCCTATCTTTGCTGGATCTTTGGCAATTCCTACTATGGCTCTGCCTGAAGGAGGTAGATCTTTGTTATGTAGAATAGACTGGCCCAGGCCCTAATGGCCCATTGACAAAGGGTGGGGGGCAGGAAGGTGGGAGCTGCTTTGTCTGTAAAATATGCTTCTCATATTTCTCATCCAGGGAAATATAATATTCTGCCTTTTTCATATTTCCTAAAATATTTCACTCTTCCAGGAAAGGGGTGGGTGCTAACTTCCTACAGTGTTTTTTTCCCCCCAGATTCCTATTTTGGTTTGCATGTCTGCTGTTATCTCCTTGAGTAAACTGCTAATTTCCATACCAAGTGTGTGAATGTATAATTGAAATCAGAAGTAGGACAGTTCCATGGAGCACTTTGGCATTGTGCAATTATGTGTGTGTGTCCACGCGCATACGTGCACATGAATATGTGTATTATCTCTCTGTCTGTCTCTCTCTCCTCAATGTATGTATGTGTGTGTGTGTCAGGGGTGAAATCCAGCAGGTTCTGACAGGTTCTGGTGAACCGGTAGCGGAAATTTTGAGTAGTTCGGAGAACCGGCAAATACCACCTCTGGCTGGCCCCAGAGTGGGGTGGGAATGGAGATTTTGTAATATCCTTCCCCCAGGAATGGGGAGGGAATGGAGATTTTGCAGTATCCTTCCCCTGCTCTGCCCACCAAGCCACGCCCACGAAGCCACACCACGCCCACCAAGCCACCCTCACAGAACCGGTAGTAAAAACATTTGGATTTCACCACTGGTGTGTATGTATGCACACACAGAAGCAGAGACACAGAGACAGAGAATTTTCTGCCCCTTATCTGGAAATAGCAATAACAATAGCACTTAGACCTATATACCGCTTCATAGTGCTTTTACAGCCCTCTCTAAGTGGTTTACAGAGTCAGCGTATTGCCCCCAACAATCTGTGTCCTCATTTTACCTACCTCGGAAGGATGGAAGGCTGAGTCAACTTTGAGCCTGGTGAGATTCGATCTGCCAAACTGCTGCAGTAGCCTGCAGTACTGCACTCTAACCACTGCGCCACCGGGGCTCTGAAAGCCGTGAAAGAAATCTTACAATATGTTGCAAGAAAGAGACTGGCAGAATCCGAGGATCTGGTTAGTATCAAGAGTCCATTGGTTTTTCTAGTTCCAACACTGGAGTTTAACTGAAAAATGATTTCACTAATTGGACTGGCATGGTGATGTTTGGCTACAATCCCTAAATCAGCATTGGTGGAAAATATATTTACAAAAGCTAAATGTTTCTGAGATGTTGAGATAATTGAGTATTTTAGTCCTCCCATCAACCATTAGCTTTGGTTGCACTGATAGAAGTTGTATCCAGTTATAACCAGATAGTCAATGCATTTCCATCCATATTTTATTGCTTGAGATGGAGGCACAATCAGGTCAATCCAGTATATTCAAGATTGTCTTTTTCCCTGTTGATTATCCTGTTATTTCTTAACTGCTAACTGTGTTGATGATAAGGAGCTGTTAACCTCTGTAGGAAGTTAGCACCCACCCCTCTCCTAGGAAAATGAGATATTTTAGGAAATATTAAAAGGGCAGAATATTTCCCCTAAAAGAGAGGCAGAAACTCACCCCCCCACCTTTCTCAATGGGCCAGTCTATTATACGTAACAAAGATCTATCTCCTTCAGGCAGAGCCATAGTAGGAATTGCCCAAAGCCCTTTCATTACATCATCACCCAGCAAGAGTCAACCATGCCTGGGACTCAAAAGACAACCTACAAAGTTATCACTGCATGGCCCCATGGGAGTCTGACAACCAATCAGAACACAAGCTCAAATTCAAAGCCCAACAGAGGGCATAAAACCCAGGCACTCTCAGCATCTCTGCCCTTTTTTCGCCCAGGATCTCCAAGGCATGTGATCCTGTTCATCAATAAATCTTCTTTCCAAGCAACTTCCATGAATCCAGTGTCTTTTTCCCCACTTGGAACTGAACCCAGATGGACATTTCTTCCAACACTTCCTTAATGATATACTTATACTGTAACTTCTGTAAAGAAAATTGGAAGCTATTATCAAAATTGCAATGAAGTGATATGAAAAGTTGTAGAATTAATAAGGTGGAAACTGTTCTGTGAACAGCCAAACTGTTAGCGAAGCTGGCTAGGAATGAAGGAAATTCAGGACCTCCTGTGGCTTAGAGTCATAAGTAGCTACTCATTTGCTTTATCTCCTCATCTTTTTAACTAATTCTCCAATAGGATTAATACTTTAAAAGCACATTTAAAGTTTTGCTCTAAATTCATAAAGTGCACTTTGTGCTACATATAGAAATGCATATTTCATGCCACATAAAATGGAAGGCTAAAATGTGTCTCCGTCTTCAGCTGAGAAGAATGTCCCCTGCCCATCCGTTTTAGAAGAATTAGTCTCGATGGTAAAAACCTAAAGATGAAATTGTTTCTACAGTTTTGAGACAATCCATTTGCAAGTCTAAAAGCTGTCTAAATCTTCTGATACAATGGAAGCAGCAGCTGGAGGTCTTTTTTTGAGGAAGAACTGAGCTCCCAGCCGATGGGAAAAATTCAATTAATGCGTAATCTCAGGAAATCCACTCTCAATAAATTACACTCAAGGATTTGTAGAAATATTGGTACTTTGGATAAGCACATTTGGGTTGCAACATTAAATTATGGATGATATGAAAACAATGCAGGCACAATAAGAGGTGGTGGAGAATGCAAAAACTCGTGAATTCAGTAGGATAAATTAAGGCTGAAAGGTACTAAATTTTAAAAACAAGTGAAGATTTGCATTTGCATAAGAAAGCCTTGATTAAAATATAAGGAGACCTCATATTCACATTTAATAGCAGATATTAGCAGATCCTCTGCCTATTTTTGTTTAAATGTGTGAAAATGTTTACAAGAGCTATTATTACTATCTTCTGATTGTGATATTAACAATACTTTTCCAACTAGAACCAATGTAAAAATTTTTGCAAGTGTTGGTCCTAACAAAGTAAAACATGTCACTTCATGAAAAATTGAATTCAGTTCCATTGCTGCAACCACAATGTTCTTTGCCCAAACAGTTTCTTAATGGAATGGTATAAATTACTCTCAGACGTCTTTGTTCCTACATTTTTAGATGTGTGCAGTGAATCTTTTAATTTTAGTAAATTTACGTTTATATAAGATTATAAAAATAAAGTCCCAAAGTTTTGTCTAATTTAAGTCTATTTATCTAATTAGCATGTACTGTATATTCTCTACATTTTCTCTCTATCTCTATCTCTATCTCTATCTCTATCTCTATCTCTATCTCTATCCCTATCCCTATCCCTATCCCTATCTATCTATCTATCTATCTATCTATCTATCTATCTATCTATCTATCTATCTATCTCTCTCTCTCTCTATCTATCTATCATCTATCTATCTATCTATCTATCTATCTATCTATCTATCTATCTATCATCTATCTATCATATTTCATAATTAATTCACCCTTATTCAGAATGGATAAGCATCAGTTAATCTATATTATTATAATCTATACTAATAATATCGATTAAGTATAATATATATTAATCTATATTAATTGATGCTTAATATATAATCTACATCTTTATCCAATAGATGTATTGGATATACTGTATGTAGAGATAGAATGGATATTGTAGCATTTCTGTGTTGATGCAGAAAAAGCCTTTGATATGGGTCAGATTAAATTCTAAAAACAAGTGATAATTAGAGTTTGTTTCCTAAGTAGTTAATTGGATTTATCTTTACTATTTTTTGTTGTTGCTTTTTAATCAATCTCTTGATTCTGAGATTTGGTGAATTTTGGGATGGTTGGTTTTTGTTTTGTTTTGTTTTTGTCACTTATTCATTAGTTTAGAGTTTTATTGTTTCCATCATTGTTTCTTTTTGTATCTTTGTGCATTTTTTTCCTAATCTTGTGATAAGAAAGAAAAACAAATGGAAGAAAATTTATTCACATATTTGTATTATTTTCCAGGATTCATTTAAAAGTAAAAGAAAAACTGCTAATAATTTGTGAAGGGACTTTTCTGCTCCTAAAACTGTTACACTATCTTTTTTAAAAAAATGTTAATATAGTTTAGTACATTTATTGTCCTTCATTTTCCTATTGTAAATGTAGCATGTTTGGTCTGTATGTATTATTTCAATTGCTTTTTTATATGTATTCAACTGTTATTATTAAATGCATAGTTTGTCATTTCTGTAACTATAACAATAAAAAAACCCTCTTTTTAAAATGACCTGTAATCGCTTAATTTTAGGTAGAATCCAGGAGATGGATGTCGCTGAGTATTTACTGCCCGGATGCCCTTCCTGACGACATGTGGAGTTCCCAGTATATATTTTTTCTTTGCGCCTTGGTAGAGAGAAACATCTGCCACTATTTAGGATTGAACTTTCAACCTTCCAAGTGGGAGGTAGGCATCTTCACACTAGGTCATTAAACTGCTCTTACTCTAACAATAATGATATCCTTTTAAAAAATAAATCAAGAAATCAAATGGTTGACTACGGTGAATAGACTTTCCATACTGGAAAATGGGGGGTGAAAGTTGCGATATTACAGATATTAAGTATTTGTCAGAACAGCTTCAGGTTACAGTGAAAACAAAATGTCAAAAATCCAATGTCTGTATTGCAAACGTCATATAAAAACTGATGAAAAATAATTGCTTGTTACGTTCTTATTGGCAGCAGGGTAGTAATAAAAATGGAAGTAGTAAGATTTGCAGAAATCATTATGTAAATGAGTGCATTCTGCCCACAATTAAGCCTGTGTCGACAAATAAAACAGGCAAAGCAAATTAAAAAACATAGCCTTAAAAATATGGGGCCATTTGCCAGAACAACGTAGCACTACCGAGTTTCATTTTAAAAAGCTTTGACAAAACGAACACTGATTTTGTTAATTATTTATCACAGGACCCCAATTCTCACTGTGCTACCTCTGGAGGAAGAATCATAACAAATACTTATTCTAGACACTAATAGTATACATTTCAAACCTGAATCATCCATTTTTACTCTAAGGGAATAATTTTGGAATATACAGTATCGTATCTTTGAGCAATAAGGCAGCAGGTTGCAATTAAAGTTCCTTTCCTGGAACTGGTTCTTATATACTTCTTTAACTGCCTATCTCACATATTTAACTGTTTGTGTGCCTCCCGTACCAAAATATCACAAATAGCCTGCTGCAGAGATGGTATTCAGCAGGTTCTGATCAGTCCTGGAGAACCGATAGCAGAAATTTTGAGTAGTTCGGAGAATCGGTAAATATCACCTCTAACTGGCCCCACCACCATCTATTCTCTGCCTCCCGAGTCCCAGCTGATCGGGAGGAAATGGGGATTTTGCAGTAATCTTCCCCTGGAATGGGGTGGGAATGGAGATTTTACAGTATCCTTCCCCTGCCATGCCCACAGAACCAGTAGTAAAAATTTTGAATCCCACCACTGGCCTGCTGTGAATATTGAACTCAAGTTTGAGAACTTGCATGCTCATGTACACAACATTTGTACAAGAGTAGAAATCAAATTTCAAAGATATACAAAATATTAAAGATTCTACTAATATCTGCTGACCTACATATTAAGGTTTTAGTATGGACCAATTTAAATATTTATGTATACATTTCATTTGTAGTAGGTTTTTTTCTTCTTCTTTAACTTGGCAATTTTAAGATTCAATTAGCTCCCACAATTCTCCAGTCAGTTCTGGCAGTTGAAGTCCACACATCTTAAAGTTGCCAAGTTTGGAAATAAACACTGATTTATATCCTGTCTTTTTCTAAGAAGCTTACATGGATAGCTCCACATGGGGGGATATGTAGTGGTTCAAAAAGAAAGAGGTAATTTGAAGCATGGGAGTCCTCGCATGGGCCCCATGAAGAATTTCTTAAAGAAGCTAAATATGTTCCTGGAATTGTGTGAAATCCTTTTCATTAAAGAATAGAATAGAATAGAATAGAATAGAATAGAATAGAATAGAATAGAATAGAATAGAATAGAATAGAATAGAATAGAATAGAATAGAATAGAATAGAATTCTTTATTGGCCAAGTGTGATTGGACGCACAAGGAATTTGTCTTTGGTGCATTTGCTCTCGGTGTACATAAAAAGACAAGATACATTCGTCACGAATCATAAGGATTCATAAGGATCATAAGGAGGTTGTGATAAAAGTTAACTATGCTTCCTTGCATCTGAATCATCTTTTCCCCTAAAAATCCAGATCACAGCACCATCCTGTTATATTTGGTTTCTTCCCTAATTCAATCTCCACGATAATCATTTGTGGGATAGATTTGGTTGAAGCAGATTGCTTCAAATTGACCTACTGAGCTTGAATCTGTCTTCTGGTCTGAGATCTTTGCTTATTCATGATACTACATTGCCTCTAAATTGCATCTTCCACCATCCTGTTTCCACCTCTCTCTCTTACAGCAGCAAATTTCTCACTTGTCACTTCGAAGTTTCTCCACGGAAACAATTTTACATTCATTGATTATTATTTTTTTTAGTTCAACTATTGCTGTAAGCACCTTTCAGGTTAGTTACTTAGATAGTTAATTTATGTATGCATATAGGCAATTTACAGCAGTGTTTTTCAAACTTGGCAGTTTTCCCAGCATGATGGCAGAGAAAATCTGGGAGTTAAAGCCCACACATCTTAATGTTGCCAAGATTGAAAAACACTGATTTAGAAGCTGTCTGACTTCTAATGACTCTGGGCATTTTACAGTTGCAAAACGTAAGAACAATGCAAAACACAGAAAAGAAATCATAAGCAGCTCAGAGATAAACATGTAAACAAAGAAAACCCAATCCAACAGGCTCCAAACCAACCTCAATTAATTAGAGTTGCATAGAAATACTATTTTCCAAGCCAAAGAAACCCCAAAGAATTATTTCCCTTTAAATCTCCCTTTTTACTGCATTCATAAGCTATTGAGTAGAAACAGATTTATTGATTCAGTGTATATTTCTCCAAGGTCAGTCTCAATCAGTGTTAATAGCAGTGGTGAAATCCAAATATTTTTACTACCGGTTCTGTGGGTGTGGCTTGGTGGACGTGGTGTGGCTTGGTGGGTGTGGCAGGGGAAGGATACTGCAAAATCCCCAGTCCCTCCCCACTCTGGGGCCAGCCAGAGATGGTGTTTGCTGGTTCTCCAAACTACTCAAAATTTCCACTACCATTCTCCAGAACCTGTCAGAACCTGCTGGATTTCATCCTTGGTTAATAGGGAGTAAGAGATCCAGTCTACCACCTCTCTTCTGTGTATACCACAAAGCTCAGTACTCTCCCCACTTCTTTTAAACATCTGCATGAAGCTTCTGGGTGACTTCATCAATCACCATGGATTGAGGTGTCATCAGTATGACTTTGGATGCATGGAGCTTCAAGATCAGGACTTCGATATCTTTAGTTCTGGATAGGATAGCATGATCCCGTCAGATCTCGATCGCAACTTGGGGTTTCTGCTGGACTTGCGACTGCTGCTCAAATAATGGGTGGCAGTCACGGCTAGGAGAACCTTTGTACAACTTTGGGTTGTATGTCGATTATGGGCATTCCTGGATCAGGAGCATTCAATCATTCAATCCCTGGTCATCTCACACTTGGACTACTACAATGCGCTCTACACAGGGCTATCCTTGAAGAGCATTCAGAAGTGTCAACTGGTGCAGAGTGTTGCAGTGTGGCCAATCTTAGGGGCCCTTGCACGGTCCATTTACATTGCTGTTCCACATGTTGGCAGTTTGCTTCTGGATTCAATTCAAGATGTTGGTCATCACCTTTAGAGCCCTGCATGGCATGGGTCCAGGTAATTTGAGGATTTGTCTCACCCCTAGTAAAAAGGCCCATCCCACCCATGCCAGCAGAGGAGGCATACTACAGTTCCTGTCTGTCAAGTAATTTTGGGTTGCAGGGTCCAGGAGAAGAATTTGACCTTTTGTAACATCTTGAGGTGAGATTGTCTCTCACCCCTCTTGACCTTCCACAAGAGCCTGAAGATCTGGCTCTGCCAGTTGTCCTGGGGCCTCAAGGGAGGAGTATCTTGCTGGAGGTGGTTGATGGACTAATAGTAGATTCCCCCTGCCCCCTGCACATCTTGCTCCATTCACTCCCATCTTTTAATTATAGTCTTGCAGTCTTTTAATTATACTAGTTATTTTTATTATAGTTTTACCACTTTTAATGTTACAAGCCATCCAAAGTCACCTTGTGGACTTTGGGAGGAAAATAAATCAATCAATTAAAAGTGTAGAATAAATTTAATTTTTTAAATGATTCCATTGATAATTACAATGGTTTGATATGACAATTGCATCTTGTAAAGCTGTTACAGCCCAAGTAATATTTCTTGATGTATTTTTAATGAAGTCCAAACTGTATTTAACAGAGTACAATTTAGGATGCATTGTGTGTTAAACTGAGTGTCACTTGCTAATATTGCAATTATGTAGAAATGTTTGTCTTCAACTTTTGTCTTCAGTGTTTGCTAATTTCACGACTTTTATTTTTTTTAGAAAGTTACATTATAATATATTACTATAATATCAGCGGTATTAACTGTAATTAAAATTCCACTCATTAGTACAGTTGAAAAAATTAAGCACACACCTTTTATGGCATCATGAAATATTTGAAAAAAAAATTATCAAACAATAAATGCTAGCAAACCTGTAAATATTAAGTAAAATAGTAATTAAAGTCAATCAAAACTGTAGGGTATTATGATGAAATTCTAATTATTTCAATTATAGAGTTGAAGTATGGCATTTGCCATGCTTAATTTTCAGTAAGTTATGACTATTATGCTCAAAATGATCTTACTCTCGTTTTCATTTAATCTTTCAAATCTCCAAAGATTTGAAGTAGGAGATTAGATAGTAAAAAAATGAGTCATCAACGTTGCACTGTTTTGCTGAAATACCTAAAGCAGTGAAGTGTGTTTGTGTGTGTGGATGTGCATCTGGGTGTACTCACCCTGCATCCAGTTTCTGTCACCACATTAGAAAAAAAGATGTTGAGACTTTGGAAAAAGTGCAAAGAAGTGCAAAGGCCTGGAGATAAAGGATTGCAGGATTTGGGTTTGGCTAGTCTAGAGAAAAGAGGGGGGACATGATTGCAGTAATGCAGTATTTGTGAGGCTGAAGCAAAGCAACGCAATGCAATGCAACGCAACGCAACGCAACGCAACACAACGCAAAGCAAGCTTTTCTTTCATACCATAAAGGTGCCATTCGTTGGGGGAGTGGAGATGTATCCAATTCATTATCTGCTTTATTGTCCTGAGGACTCTTATGTCCTCCAATTAATAGTTGTAGTGATTGGAATTCTAAATAATTCTCAAAACAAAGCGTTCGAAATAAGAAAATGTATGGAATGGCAATTAATTTAGTGTACCTTGGAAGACTGATCCTTATAAAAATCCTGTTTCTAATTATGAAATCAGAGGGTCAATTCTGCAAATTATGTATATCAGCCTGTCAAGCCTGAATCCCTTGATATTCATCTGGGCCATAAATGTCATTCTACACAAATCCTTCCATGATAATCATTAATGTATGAAGCCTATAGGGTGAACATGTCTTTAATAAGTTTTATAGCTCTCTCCTGTCTGAAAAATAGCCATCTCGTTCTGTAGGAAGTTAGCACCCACCCCTCTCCTAGAAAAATGAAATATTTTAGGAAATATTAAAAAGGACAGAATATTTCCCCTAAACAGAAAGTGGGGGGGGCAGAAACTCACCCCCCCACTTTGTCAATGGGCCATTAAGGCCTGAGCCTGTCCATTCTACATAACAAAGATCTACTTCCTTCAGGCAGAGTCATTTAATTGCCCTTCATTACATCACCCAACAAGATTCAACCAAATTTAGCACACAGACAACCTACAAAGCTAGCCATGACCTTTGACAGCAACCAGTCAGGATACTCTTCCTGTGCTCCAGGAAGTTCAAAGCTAGAGAGGGCATAAAACCCAGGGACTCTCAGCATCTCTGCTCTTTTTTTCGCCTAAGATCTCCAAGGCACGTGATCCTGTTCATCAATAAACCTTCTTTCCAAGCAACTTCCATGAATCCAGTGTCTTTCTCCCCACTTGGAACTGAACCCAGAAGGATATTTCTTCCAACAGTTCAACAGATGATCAAATTGTCATCTTTTTGGAGAAAACAATCTAAACACAACATATTTACCTAATTTTGATCCTGATAGCAAATTATTCTTATATTGAAAATACTATAGAAGAACAGGGAATGTTGTATCCAAGCAACTAGAGTGCCACTTGAACAATGACTGTGGGGCACTTAATATTTTCCGCTCAGTCTCCAAACCAATTGGCCTTCAAAAATGTTAAATACAAGTGTCTTCATTTTCAGACAGTTGAAGAAATTAAGAATTTCAGTCCAAGTAATATTAGAATGTTCCAGATTGAGACGGGTTGCTCTATTTCATAATTAGAAAATAATGTTATATTTATTGCTTAGTAAAATATGCAAAGCATCAAGATGATTGTTTTGTTTCCTAGGAGTCCAGCTGTTGCATTAAATGCATACTTACTATGGACCTAATTATTGGGTGTTTTTCCATTATATCTACAAGTTCATTCATGACCATTTATTTACCAACCTTCTGTTGCTGTTCAATAAGAATTAATATGGACACTTCTACCTTTCTCTTTGTGCTTCAGTTTAGTGTCTCCAGTTCTACTAATTTATGGAACAACAATAAATTGTTCAGAGGTGGATTTCTCTTTAACCTAAGTTCATTACGCATCTGGCAATGACTGCATTCCCTAGAAGGACATTGCCTGATTAGAGATAATGCAAGAAATTTACATTTGTTTCAAATGATTATGATAGTCAGCTCTTACCTGTTATCTGATGTTTGCCATTACCAACTAATTGCTAACACCTGGCTTTCAGGCCACAAGGACATAGTCACAATCACTCTAAAACTTGCAAAATACTTCTGAGTGTATATTTAAAAAAACAAACAAACATCAATCTGCTGTATAAGTTAACTGGAGGAACAAAAGGTAACAAGGTTTGACTTGAAAAAATAGCAGAAGGTATTTTTTTGCAGGTGCACCAATTTATGCTTTCATGTTGTTAAAAACTAGCACTTCCTGAAATTTCCCAGCCAAGTAATTATACTTTCTAAATCAAAGCTGTCTTTTATAAACATGTTTATAAATAATGCCTTCCATACGTATTTTGGGCATTTGTTTTCCAGAAAAAAACCCACAAAATGTTGAAACGATAGTCAAAGGTTTATACTTTTCATTAAAAATAAACGAAGCATTCATATAAAATCGTATATATATATATTTTGTTCTAAACCACCAGGACTCCCTCTTTATATATGAATGTTTATATATGAACTATAAGCAATCAATCCATTTCATAACAACTCCATTAAATTCAGAATAAGACACATGGATAGAAATAGAAATTTGATTTAAACATGTGGAGAATATTGAGTGATACCCATATTACACAAAGACGGAATTTCAGCCTGCGCAGAAAATATATTTCCTATGGAAATCACCAAGGAGAACTGCTGTATAATGGTGGCAATCTTAGACTGCAGAAGCAATTAAATATTGCCCATTTAAATCTACAGAGATTATCAGTCATCCAGGTCATGGCTATCCCAACGGTAGTTTTTCAAAAGGCAACTGGATTTTGTTGTTCCTTGAAGATGTTTCATTTCTCACCCAAGGAGCTTCTTCAGTTCTGAAGAACCATTCAGTTAGAACTGAAAAAGGTTCTTAGATGAGAGTGAAATGTCTTCAAGGAAAAACAGTCCATTTGCCTTTTGAAAAAGCACATTTGACATTGCCCATTTAGCCAATGGATGAGAAAGAAAATGAAGTTCAATCATCATAGAGGGTACACTGTACCAGGTCAAAACGTATGGATTAATAAAAACTAGTTTAAATCTCAGGTATTTGTTAATCTCACATAACCATATTAGTAACACTTTCTCAGTTCTCATAAGATCTGACAATGTCATGTTATTGACATTTCTTATTTAATTGAGAGATATATACTTGATTTTAGCTAAAAGGTCTAGAAGTAATTTTAATTGAGAGAAGGTTCCATTAAATTGATTGTCCTACCTCTCTAATATTTCTGTAGAAACATCCTAGAATATTTGTATTAGTATCATTATCATTGTCAGATAAATGTTTATAGTGTTGTCCACCTATCAAATCCTTCCCACGGTTTGGAAAATACTTTTGATTAATAATATTTAAGATATTGTTGCAAGATATAAGCTATTCCAAGTATAGGTGTATTTTGCAATTGACTGAATTTTGTCAATGCTGATGGTACTCAAGTGGTATTCCAGTTGCACCCAAGGTGATTATT
Source organism: Pantherophis guttatus (assembly GCF_059756535.1). Lineage (NCBI taxonomy): Eukaryota > Metazoa > Chordata > Lepidosauria > Squamata > Colubridae > Pantherophis > Pantherophis guttatus. The sequence goes on along the minus strand of NC_142067.1, from coordinate 114,720,114 downwards.
ACATTGGTATTATCTTTGCTTTCTTTTGCCACAATCATTCTACTTCTGTTTTTAGGTCTTTGTATTTTGTGATTTTCTTCAGTTCTTTCTCTTCTAATCTTCTATCCCCAGGTATAGTAACATCCACTATCCCAATTTACACTTAGTCAAGAAAAATCAAAATTACACATATAGACTGGGTGAAACCAGGTTTAATAGTAGTAACTGTGAAAGGGATCTTGGAGTGTTAGTGGACAACCAATTAAATATGAGCCAAAAGAGCCTTGGTAGTACAGGGGTTTAAGGCACCCTGTTATTAAGCTGGTTATTAAGACCAGCTGCCTGCAATTACTGCAGGGTTCGAATCTCGCCAAGGCTCAAGGTTGACTCAGCCTTCCATCCTTTCTAAGGTAGGTGAAATGAGGACCCAGTTTGTGGGGGCAATAAGCTGACTTTGTATAAATATACAAAAGGATGAAGGCATTGTAAGCCGCCCTGAGTCTTCGGAGAAGGGCGGCATAGAAATCAAATAAAAAAAAAAAGTGTGTGGCAGCAGCCAGAAAAGCCAATGCAATCCTAAATTGTATTAACAAAGGGATACAATCAAGATAAAGTGAGATACTAATACCATTCTATAAAACCTTAGTAAGACCACACCTAGAATACTGCATCCAGTTTTGGTGACCACAGTACAAAGAAGATGTTGAGACTCTAGAAAAACTGCAGAGAAGAGTGTTGGAAGAAATCTCCTTCTAGGTTCTGCTCCAAGTGGGGAAACAGACACTGGAAACATGGAGACTGCTTGGAAAGATGTTATATCTGGGGTGATATGTGGCAGATGCTTGTCTTTGAATTCTAAAGCTCCAGAACACTTAAACTTCTTCATTTTTAAAAATTATTATTTTGTTTATTTTGTGGTCCTACCAGTTCTTGCTTGCAGTCAAATGATATCTCTTGCAGATATTTCAATGCACCATTGTTGCTACTTTATCATGCTATTGTTTGTGAGTCTGGGAGATCTTGAAGTAGCTAACTAGATGGTCCATTGTCTATGGAAAAAGCATTTTTGGGATAGATGTTACACTATTGCTTCCAATTTTTTGCAGAGGCAGCATTTGCTGTCTGTTATTGTTTCCTGGATTCTGGTTAGATGTGCATTTGTTCTTATTCTTATTAATTTATTTGTAATTATTGCCATTTGCATTGTTGTTCCAACTTGCTGAACAATGTAATATTCAAATAATATATTGACCATCGACTAATGTTATCACATGTATGAATAAGTAATTTTACTGTGGGTCACATGCCCTCATAAATTCACACATCTTAAACTGTAATAAAATAATATTAGAAAATGAAGACAATTGAAAATATAAGATAGAGTACAATTTAAAAACAGATAAGTGCTACTACGTATAACACTCTAATGTATTATACTATATTGCCTAGTGCAACCAATAATCAGTCCAAGTTAGTAAAACAGGAATCCTGCAGGCTGCAAACACAAACTTAGAGATGATCTCTCTTGATGTTTCTTCCAGAAGGAGTTTTATATAAAAATTAATCTGGTCATCTAGGGAATGGCATAATAAGGGAAGCTAGAAGCTCACTACACTATCTTTCTCTTGAACTTGCAATAGAGTAATACATGGGCCAGTAATTCAGTGTTCCTCGATTGATGGGGGCAAGTCCCTTCTGTGCAGGCATTTTTTTTCAACTTGCCCTCCAATACAGTTAATGGGAAGATTTCAACACACAGCAGTTGAAAGGCCCTATGGAACTGATTAACTGTGAGCTCATTAAGACATGAGGCCAGTTTGAAAGAGACCTTGCTGTGACTCAATTGTCTTCCAGCTGTATTCCGTTTACTGTTCTATTTCAAGGATCCTTTGTCTAGGAAAAGCCGCAGCCTCTTCTTGTCCCAGTTTCAACAGTTCTCCTGGTGTGGAACCCAATTTCTGAGCTTTGTCTCCAATTTAGAATTTATGAAGCAAGATAAGAGATGGCAAGCCTTGAAAATGAAGATGACTCTTTAGCCAATATTTGAAAAGGGGGCTTAATTGTTTAGTATGGTCAAGGACGTGGTGGCTCAGTGGTTAAGACACTGAGCTTGTTGATCAAAAAGTCAGCAGTTCAGTGGTTCGAATCCCTGGTGTCGCGTAACGGGGTGAGCTCCCGTTACTTGTCCCAGCTTCTGCCAACCTAGTAGTTCGAATGCACATAAAAAATGCAAGTAAAAAAATAGGCACCACCTTTGGTGGGAAGGTAACAGTGTTCCGTGCACCTTTGGTGTTTAGTCATGTTGGTCACATAACCACAGAGACATCTTCGGACTAAATCCTGCTAAATCCTAAATAATTGTCACATAACCATCAAGCCAAGCCCACAGAACCGATACTAAAAAAATTTAGAACCCACCCCTGGATGAGAGTGATATGAGAGAGAGATGAGAGGGAGAGAGAGAGAGAGAGAGAGAGAGAGAGAGAGAGAGAGAGAGAGAGAGAGAGAGAAAGAAAGAAGTAGAGAGAGAGAGAAAGCTCCCTCTTTGTTTGTTAAAACAAGGTTTTTCTCTATTGGAACTTTTTTTTTAAAAAGAACTGGGAATGCACTGACTTTCCTGAATTCATTTTTCACACCAATTCAGTGTGAGTGGGTGTGAGTGCTTATAATAGGAGGTTTGTTAGCATTTGCTCTCTGAGAGATAGGTTGAGTTGTTCAAAGTACGACTTCTACTAATAGACAACTCTTTCAAATTGTTGCTCAAGTGGAGAGATGTGTCAAGGTGCCCTGCCATCGCCAAAGTGATGGAGAGTTTTGATGGTACTCTTATTACACTTACTTGCAGGAAAATGGTCATTTACTTTCTTCTCCAATTGCTCAGCAATCAGCACAGCACTTAAAGTGTCTTCAACAGCAATTTAGAATGTAGTACAGTGGAATCATAGGTTAAATTCAAGAGAGGAGAGGGGAGGAAAAAAAACACTGAGTGATCCAACCGATTGTTGAATAACACTTAATATGTAGACGTACATCACAAAGCCTAACACTGTTTACACATACAAACACAAAAGGAGATTTTGACATAGTTTTATACATAGGGTGAAGAGAAGAGAAAGAGCGAAATGAAAAAAAAAATGTGCCAATCTTAGATAATAGATGTACAGTTGGAAGTAACTTCAACTGAGTTCAGTGCCACATAAGTAGTGACAGCGCTATTAATTTGGGAATAGAGCTAGGGTGGCTATTGGCTATGATTAAAAAAATAAAGATGGTGGAAGGAATGGTGAAACTCAAGTTCCACTTGCTCCTTATGTTCATTACATGTGTACTGAAATTGGATGAATGTTCAATTGCACCCTTGCTAGTGTTCAATGTCACACTTACCATACTGAACCCAATCCTCTTTTATTAAATTTTATGATATTTTGTGGATCCTGGCATACAAGTGTAAAAAGAAGATTCTTTTGATAAGAACACATAAATTAAAAACAATGTACTGATTTTAACTCATAGCACAGCCTGACCTTTACAGTGGATGGAGATTATTAATAATCTGTTAGCCAAGCACAGTCCTAAATAACATCTGTTCATCACTGAAGAACTGCCAGTTCGGATTGTGGAATATCCATTTATTTCATGTTTTTAAATTAGCTTTGTTTACTTCAAGAATATAGCGAATAGCCATTGTGAAATACCGACAATATCTTCAAGTTGCCAAGGTTAAGAGACAGTGGCACCAGTAGTGGGATTCAAATAATTTAACAATCGGTTCTCTGCCCTCATGATTAGCTGGGTGGGTGTGGCCATGATGTGCGTGGCCAGGGGGTGTGACAGGCAGCACACGGCCTCCTGTACCCCCCTGGGAGAAAAAATGGGCTACAGGGGGTGTTGTGGCACTCCTCTGTGCCCCATTTTGGGCCTGGTAGGCCTCCTTGCAGCCTCCTGGAAGCAAAAACAGGTTGTGGGGGGTGGCATTGCATCCCTCTGCACCCCATTTTGGGCCTAGTAGGCCTCCCTGCAGCCTCCTGGGAGCAAAAATGGGCCATGGGGGGATTCCTGGTAGGGGCGGGGCAGAGAGGGGCGGAGCCAGCCAGCAATTTAACAACCGGTTCACCTGAATTGGTCCGAACTGGATGAATTCCATCACTGAGTGGCACAGATTACAGAACAAACTTTTAAATTTGCCAAGAATTGTTTTTGGCTAGCAGGCCAATCAAATTTATAGGAGGGACTTGTTTGTTTAAGGTAAGTACAAAATCTAGGTACAAATGCAGACACACATACCATCCCAATAATTTAAGTTTGCAGTAAACTAAATTCTCCTGTTAAGACTTATTAAATAAAATAGGAATAAATTTAGTTTACTTTATTGTCATTGCACCTCGTACAATGAAAGTAAATGCCATCGTCAGTGTACTTTATAATTATAAAAATAAAATGGAGTGGAAATCAGGAAAAATTGCTTGTTTGCCTCGTTAGTTGTTTAATACTTTGATTTATTCCCAAAATCATTTGGGTTGCCATTTTATTTCCCCAAAAATAACATATTAAGAAAATATTAATAGTTATCTGCTGAATTCAACATTTTCTTAAACCAGAAAAAAAAAAAAAAACCCATGAGCTAGCTAATAACTTTTAAATTATATGATAAATGATTAAAAATAATTCTGACAAAAATGGGGCTAAATATAATAATCTGAAAGAAGCTATCAGCAAAATTGTGAAATGCTTAGCCTGGATAAACTACTTAAAAATATTACTTGTTTATACTATTATATATTGTTGGAATAATAAGATACTTATAAGATAAAAAAAACCCACCCTAATTGGTTTCTTTTGTTCCTTGTTGCTAATATTGCTGTAGGCAACTGAAAAATCATAATGTTCTTATTTTTACCTGCATAGAGTGAAATGCTCTTGTCTTAAAAAACAAAACAAGACAAAACAAACTCTTTACTGTGATTTAATTTGAGGAGGTAGGTAGGTAGAGAGATGAGAGATGAGAGAGAGATGAGAGAGAGAAAGAGAGAGATGAGGGAGGGAGAGAGCTAGAGAGAGGTGAGAGAGAGAGATGAGAGAGAGGTAGAGAGAGAGACAAGAGAGAAATGAGAGAGAGAGGTAGAGAGGCAGCAGATGAAGCAAAATAATAAAATATCTATAGTATGAATAATGGAAGAAATAAAAAGGAATAGGATTATGGTGAATGTTTAAAAATGGACAGATTCCCCAGAATTTGAAGGTGAAAGTACATAATGCCAAGAAAGAATTCCCAGATTAACCATTATGTTAATTATATTACAGAATACCAGCCTAGGATAATGGGGACTGCTGGGATAGTTGCATTAACTGGAAAGTCTTGGATCATTTTTCCTATAAATTGATTTTTGATTGACTTTTTCCTGCATGGTTGTCGTCTGACATCTGCTTTTCTGTTTGAATGAATAGCTTCTTGTATCCTTAAGGGATAGTGCAATAACAATAGAATTGGTTGAGCAATGGTGGTGGAGAAAAATGAATATAAGATGCATTGTTAAAGTTAATCTAAATAAAATTATATATCTTAACTTCTTAATCACACTTGATTAAGAATAAATCTTAAATGGTCCTTACTGATGAATTAACATACAGTATATAGGATTATATAGTTAAACTAGAATCCTAAGCATGGGGGTTCAGGATTGGACATTTATTAGTTTTATTTAAATGTACGATATATATGATTGTATTGTAAAGTATTAAGATTATCTGGCAATTTAATGTTATTCTAAAATATTAGTCTGGTCCTGAAAATTCCAACTTTCTTAAAGATCAATGGATGTTACTGAATCAACATAATCTATAGAATTCTACAATACATTCATACATTAATTTCCCAAACAAATGGTTGCACTCCATGCCTCAGAATTACATTCTGAAGCTAATAAATCTGTGATTTAGTTTTCATTACTTCAAGTCACAAGTCTTGATGGATTTTTCACTCAATATGTTTGCTTATATTAATGAACAATCTCTGCTGAAAAAAATGACTGAATTTCAGTTCAAATTAATTAGACTAATTTATTATGGACGTATGCAGTTAAAATTGCTGTTTGTATCTGTGTCTGTATGTATATCCCTCTTTGTATGTTTGTATTGATCCAGACATTTGGCAAACTTTAATTAAATGATACTGACAAACAGCAAATTGGAAAGATAATGAGATTCAGGACTGTGTACTGTAGCAGTTCAAGTCCACTCACAGTTATTGAAAATCAGTAAGTGACTTTGAACTCGTCATTTTTCTTTCAGCCTTGTTGTGGGATTAAAGAATGAAGAACCTTTAATAGGCTGCCCTAAACTCTTGGAAGGGTGGTGGTGGGAATAGGACATAAATCTAATGGAGGAGGAGGAGGAGGAGGAGGAGGAGGAGGAGGAGGAGGAGGAGGAGGAGGAGGAGGAGGAGGAGGAGGAGGAGGAAATGTAGTTGAACTTCATAATGGAAAAAAGTATGTCCTGTTCTCACAAATGACCATGATGAACTGATTGAAGATCTCAAAAACTTTATGACATTTATTTCAAAGCCAAACATTTAGTCCAAATTTCAAATAAGTAGACTTATTTGTTTTATTTATTATTATTTATTTATTTATCAAACATGTATAAGATAACAGATATAAATATAAACATGATTATGAATACAGGATAAGGATATGAATAAATGGAGACAGTAGGAGATGGATGGTAGGCACATTGGTGCGCTTATGCACGCCCCTCACAGACCTCTTAGGAATGGGGTGAGGTCAACAGTAGACAGTCTAAGGTTAAAGTTATGGGGGTCTGGGGATGAAACCACAGAGTCAGGTAGTGCATTCCAGGCATTGATGACTCTGTTGCTGAAGTCGTATTTTCTACAATCGAGTTTGGAGCAGTTTACCTTAAGTTTGTATCTATTGTGTGCTTGTGTATTGTTGTGGTTGAAGCTGAAGTAATCATTGACAGGTAGGACATTGTAGCAGATAATTTTATGTCCTACACCACTCAGGAGCCTGAGTGGTGTAGGAGGCTAATGCCTTTTACTAAGGCAGCATTTAACATCCAGCTCCCTGCAATTACTGTGAGTTCAATTCTCACCAGGCTCAAGGTCGACTCAGCCTTCCATCCTTTCTAAGGTGGGTAAAATGAGGACCCGGTTTGTGGGGGCAATAAGCTGACTTTGTATAAAATATACAAAAGTATGAAGGCTATTGCTTAACGCATTGTAAGCCGCCCTGAGTCTCTGGAGAAGGGCGGCATATAAAAATAAATAATAAAATAATAATAATAAAAACTACATTTAGGTAAGACCGAAGGTGGCATAGTTCTAAGTTGTCCAAACCCAAAATTTCAAGTCTGGTGGCATAGAATATTCTGTTGTGAGCAGAGGAGTGGAGGACTCTTCTCGTGAAATACCTCTGGACTTGTTCAATTGTATTAATGTCTGATATGCAGTGCGGGTTCCAGACAGATGAGCTGTATTCGAGAACTGGTCTAGTGAAGGTTTTGTATGCCCTAGTTTGCAGTAAAATATTACCGGAGAAGAAGCTACACAAGATTAAGTTAACAACTCTTAATGCATTTTTGGTAATGCTGTTACAGTGAGCTCTGGTACTTAAATCATTAGGGATGAGTACTTCAATCTCCTTGACAGAGTACATACAAGGTCGTATCCGGCCAGCTTGTATTTTGTCTTCTGATCTTTTTTGCCAGAGCATTTGTTGGCTGAGTTTTGGAGTTTTTAGCAAAAAAAAAAAAAAAATCCCAAAGAGTAATAACAGAAAGAAAACAAAAAACTCTAGAGACAAATAAAATCTAATAGCTCATGAAACTTCCCAGTCCTAACTTAAAACTTAAAGCCATCAAGTACTTTCTTTTGAATCTTCCCTCAATTTGTCTCTAGAGTCTTTTCTTTTCTTTCTGTTGTTGCTCTTTGGGGGAAAAATGTTTGCTAAGTCTCCTTATTAGATAAATGTCTGGATCAAATTTCAGCACCCTTTGTTCATGTTTGAACATAGCTGGCCTTGTTCAGGACTCACTTCTTTCAGCCAGTGACTCCTGAGTAATGTGCAAGATCACATTGCCTCTAGGCATGGCTGATTGCTCCTATCCTTCTCTATCTTCTGCTGAGTCTTCCTCAAATATATTTGTAGGAAGTTAGCACCCACCCCTCTACTAGGAAAATGAAACATTCTAGGAAATATTAAAAAGGCAGAATATTATATTTCCCTGAATTAGAAATGGAGAAATATGTTTTTAGGCAGGAAACAGACTTACTCTTAATAACCCCCACTTTCCTCAATAGCCACAGCAGATGTCCACACTTAAGAAATAAGAAATAGCTAGGTCTATTCATAAGCAAATGCTCCCACCCAAGATCCGACAAAGCCCTCTACCCAGCTAGCAACAGAACTCACCACATGGCACCTGGGGAGATTGCATCGTCCAGCAAGGCTCAACCAAGCTTGGGACTCAGGACAGACTACAGAGTTGCCCCTGCATGGCTCCATGGGAGCTTGACAACCAATCAGAATACAAGCTCAAAGTCAAAGCCCAACATAGGGCATAAAACCAAGGCACTCTCAGCATCTCGGCCCTTTTCTGCTCAGGAACTCAAGCCATGTGATCCTGTTCATCAATAAACCTTCTTTCCAAGCAACTTCCATGAATCCAGTGTCTTTTTCCCCACTTGGAACTGAACCCAAAAGGATATTTCTTCCAACGTATTTGAGGACTGGATGGAACATGGTCCTGGTCTCGGAGAAGATGCTGCTAAGCCTAAAACAGAAATGGGAAGAGCAGGTTATTGGCTTGGCATTACTGCTGAAGAGCAGCTGGCTCTGGTTCTTAGGTTAGCTCTTCTTGGTCTTCATTCTTACCTGAAGAGAACGTGTTTAATGAGACAGAAAAGCACCATACAGTGGTAATAATGTAAAACAGGGAATACCTAATGGCCCAAACACAAATACTTGCTTCACGTTTACATTTCTTCTTGTTCCCCAACTTTTAACTTTAAAAAAATCACACTTTCCTGCGGTTTTCTTCCCACCCCTCCAGATTCTCTTCTCAACTATGCTATTAGGTGCAGGTAGACCTCAGTTTATGACCATTCAAAGTTACAATGGCATTAAAAAATGTGGTTTATGGCTGGTCCTTGAACTTATGACCATTTTCCCTGTGTCTCTGCAGTCCTAGGATCAAAATTTGGGTGCTTGGCAACCAGCATGTATTTATGATGATCACACTGTCCCAGGATCATATGATCACCATTTGTGACGTTCCCAGCTGGCTTCTGACAAACAAAGTCAAGGGGAAGCCAGATTCATGACTTATGATTCACTTAACATCCATGACAAAATAGGTTGCAAAATTGGGTGTGATTCACTTAATGATTCCCTTGCTTAGCAACGGAAGAAAGTTCCTAATTTTGCTCATGTATCAGACTACTTATATTGCATCATTTCATCCAGCTATGTGACTGAACTAGTTATAGTTTTCAATGTTGTAAATGCTGCCTGCCTAAACTAATAGCAATGCCACTTAGACTTATATACTTGCTTCACAGTACTTTACAGCCCTCTCTAAGTTGTTTACAGAGTCAACAATCTGGGTCCTCATTTTACTGACCTCAGAAGGATGGTTCAAAGACTGGTGAGATTCGATCTGCCAAATTGCAGGCAGCCGGCAGTCAGCAGCAGTAGCTTGCAGTACTGCCTTCTAACCACTGTGCCACCTCGGTTACAATATTCAATTTTAGTCTGAGGTTAAATGCAGTAGTATTGATTGCATATGGGATTCTGACTTCAAAACATGTCAATATTTTCAAAATTGATATCAGGTTAATTTATATTCCTTTGTGCCTATATGGCCAGTTGAGTTGTGTAATTGATTAAACAATTCTGCCATGTTGTGCAATCTTGGCTAGTTGATCTTGCTCTAGAGTGTAACAGCTCTGGAAGGGATGTAAGGGACCCCATTTTCTCCATATGTTCAACCACTTCTTTTCTGCTCAGGATGATATTTTAGATACATGAGCATCAATATATTCTAGGACTCCTTGAAGCTATATTATTATTTTGATAGTTTGCTTATTTGCTGCCATTGTCCACAGAGAAGGCTGATTTAGTGATGGCCAGGGGTCAGCAACCTTAAACACTCAAAGAGCCACAAAGGTCCTAACCGGAAGCCTCGCGTTCAATTCTGGAGCTGACTGGAAGCCCAATTCCCCCACCATAGAGTCTCCTCCTAGCATGGCGTCTTTTTTCCTATGCCAACCGGAAGTCTGGTTTCCCCCACCATAGAGTCTCCTCCTAGTGTGGCGTCCTTTTTCCTATCCTAACCAAAAGCCCTATCAATTGTGGAGCTGACCAACGACAACAAGCCGCAGCAGAGGGATGAAAGAGCCACATGTGGCTCCAGAGCCATGGGCTGCTGACCCCGGGTTATGCCTTAAATGACACCCAAAGAAGTTATACCATCATTTATGTCCATCCTCAAGGTGATAAATACAAAGAAATATATCCTTTTTTTTCCTTTTTTTAGGAGATGAGAGAAGATATAAAATACCTCTGTGGTTAAATCTCTAAGTACCAAACTGGGTACAGCTGAATATAATATATCTCAGTTGGAAGATTAGTAAGAGTTAATAAAAAGAGTTAATAAAGTCGGCTTAAACAAAAACACTATTTCTGGACTACATTTTGCATTTAGTGTTTCAGGGTTTTTTTTGGTCCATTTATTCATCGTTGGAATTCCAGAAGATGTGGAACACAGTTGTCTTGATCTCTTTATGGAAAATAATGTGAGCGATTGGTTGTCCCAGATTATCTTTTAGATATACTCCAATTTCTCTTTTCATGCAACTGATAAATTTCAACCAATGTCAGTGACTTACGTATTTATTTCAGATTTGCCATGGGAGATGAAATTTTAAAGCAAACCTGATGCACCAGTGTTTGGGTGAAATAATAAACATATTTTGTTATTCTCATATAGTACCACACTAAGGAGATTCAACAATAAATTTAAATGTATATTTTAAAAAACGCTTTAGCAAAAGAACAATTGTGCAGTTATGCCTGTTCTCAAGGCTTTGGATGAAATCCAGACATCTTTTCAAAGCCCCAGAAAAGCTGAAAAATGTTTTATTAACTTAAATTCCTTTTGAAATCTTGCTATTTTGCTTACTTTTCACTGCAAATTATTTCTCTATACAACCTAATAAGGTATTTCTTTTATGTAGCTCAACCTTAGCTAAAAAGAAAAGAAGAAAAACTGCAGTTATTGTTACAATTCTGATTATTTTTTTCCCCCTTTACTATCATTTTCACCATTTCCCCTTTTTTCATCTGGATTCATTTAAGCTATTTTATATTCCAATAAGCCAATTAGCAGGAGGCTTCTCTCCTCTTTTTTAAGCCACTATTTGTCAGTTATAATATTACTACTATTATTTATGAAAATTAGCTTACAAAAATAGGTATTGGTGCAAGAATACGTTTTACAATAAGTTTGCCTGCCACGGATTTGGTGATACATATTTTATTGTATTCATACTTTATTACATTTTAAAGTTTCTCTTCTCCCTTCCTCCCTCTCTCTCTCTTTCTCTTTCTCTCTCATGCACATACAAATGCACATGCTCAACAGATAACATTTATTAAAAGTAGTATTCCAGTAACAATATACCAATGGAAGATAATCTGATTAGGAAAGTTTTGGAGTGTGCAGAAATGGACAAACTTACAAAGGAAGTTTGTCCATTTCTGGACAAAGAAAAGAAAAAGAGGAAACCAAATATAATATAGTGTGGGAAAAATGGTATGAATGGTTAGAGGAGGAAGATAAAAGGCAAGAGTAAATGAGGAAGATATAGGAGCAGAAATGCAGTAACAAACAAGAGGAAACAGAAAAGATGCAGATCGTAGGTACGAAATTGTGTACACTGTTATCTATATGTATATATGTAAATAAATCAATATTGGAATTATATGTATAAAGGATAAATTGAAATAAGGGAGAAAAAATGGATATGTAAGAAATATTTACTGATGTGAAATTGTTGAAAAGAATATTGTAAAAGATTCTTTTTTGTTTTCAAAAAAAAACCCCAAAACTGTTCAATAAAAATTATTTTTTTAAAAAAAGTAGTATTCCATCCAGTTCTTATAGATAGAAGCAAAAAAATAATAATAATTAAAATAAGAAAAGATTGCAGAGGAGAACATTAAAGAACTGTCAACTTTTTCTATATCTCGCCTATTTTCTGAGTGATATAACTGATATTACTTCAACCAGAATTTATCTGCAAGTTGTGCAGAAATAATCCTTTTCTCTCTGTAGTATTTGGAGAATTCTAAGTGTTTTAAATCCAGTATTCTGGGGAGGACCATATTGTGGAAGATCAATATACCTTAGTGGAAGGGAAAATTAAGTTTCTGGCAACATGGAACTGAATACTTCTAATTTATAGAAGAAAACTAGTTACAAGTTAAGTTATCATATTTTTCGGAGCATAAGATGCTCTGGACTATAAGACGCACTTACCTTTTTTGGTGAGGAAAACAAGAAAAAGAAATCTGCCTCTGCCTCCCAGCAATTTTGCCTCATTGCAGCAAACAGCAAATAGCCTGCTTTACTTTCATTTTCAGTATAGCTTGATTAGCACAAGAAAAAAAAAATCTGCTCCCAGCAATTTACCTCCTTGCAGCAAGCAGCAGAGGCCCGCACAAAACAGCTGAGAGTTGGGAGACCGATCCAAGGGACAATCAACTTGTGCTAATTAGGCTGTGCTGAAGCTGAAATGGGCTGTTTCTTCTTGCTGTTTGCTGCAAGGAGGTAAATTGCTGGGAGGCAGAGGCCATAGGGTGTGGGGCAGTGGGTGGGCGAGGCTACATTTGGTATATAAGACACACCTAAAGATGTGGAAAGGGGAAAGGTGTGTCTTATACTCCAAAAAATACGGTAGCTTTTCTTCTTCTTTTTTTTTAAAAAAAATTTCAATAATCATTTTTCTCCAGCAGAAAAAAAAAAATCTCACAAGAAAAGTCAGAAATAAAGGTTGGGGAAATATATTTTGCCCACAGAGATGAGGAAAACTTTTTAGATGGATACTACGATCTGTTTTTTTTTATGTTATTTGTTAAAGACTGCATCCATTTTTTACTTTGCCTGTCTGAATTGCATATATTTTGTCATCATAGACAAAATTCCTAAGCTCTTTCCTACTCCAGTTAAAAAATAAAAACCATGTAGCCTTTTAATAAGGAATGCAATTTTGAGTCAACGAAAGAGAGATGAAAGTGGTGTAGCAACCAGGGTATCGTTAAAAATCAATACTACCATGTTTCCCCAAAAATAAGACCCTGTCTTATATTTTTTTGAACCCTGAAGTGCTTGGCCTTATTGCCATGCGCTCAAAAGCCCGATTGGGCTTATCATCAGGGGATGTCTTATTTTGGAGAAAACAGGGTATTAGATTTTTAACATCATTGCATGAGAGTGTGCAGTTTTCTCCTTGGATGCCACAAAATATGGACTAACAAAATAGCCATTACAAAAATAAAGGATTTTGACTTGCTTTTATTGCACTGCTGCCTGCAAAACTGTTAGAATTATGGAAAGAAGCAGGTGGTAGAAGGAAATGTGATTCTTTTCTTCCATATGGTACATTCATATTTTCTTGGTATATTTGTTACATCCATATCTTTCTACATTTTCTTTTTCTTTTTTTTAAAAAATTCTTTATAATCTGTGATACAATATATTATATTCTATGCATAAAAATACTACCTATTTGCAATGGGCTTTGTTTAGAGCTGAGAATTTTGCTATTGATAATGAAAATTAACATAATTCCTGAATTCTGTTTATTTCAGCATTTTGTTGCATTTTGTTAGAAACCTACAAATTGTTGGTGATTGGATACAGCCCTCAGGTCTAGATTAGTTCATGCTTTAAGGAATAGAAAATGTTTTATAATGTTATTCTATCAGTATCCCAGGGGGAATATTTTATGTGTGTGTGTGTGTGTGTGTGTGTATATATATATATATATATATATATATATATATATATATATATATATATATATATATATATATATATATATATATATATCTCCATGTATGCTTGTTACAGTGAATAATGCAATATATTTGTTCCATCTTTGCTTGTTTTTGCATTACATGTTTTTTATTATAAGTACTGCTGTGGCCCAGTCTGGTGCTTCCACTGGGCTAAAAGAGCGAGGCTGAAGTTCCAAACTCTCCATGAAAATTTTGGTGGGCATGGCCAACTCGACGTCACTCACTTTCATCAGTCACATGACAGCCCCTGAGCCACGCCTACTCAGCTGGTGATTAGGGCAGAGAACCGGTTGCTAAAAAACAATGGGAACCACAAAATCCTTCCTCTCTGTCTCCCCCTCTCTCTTTGTATCTCTCTATGTCTCTCTCTCTCCCCCCTCTGTATCTCTCTGTGTCTCTCTCTTCCCCTCTCCCTGTATCTCTATGTCTCTCTCTCTCCCCCCTCTCTCTGTATCTCTCTCTCCCCCCTCTGTATCTCTGTATTTCTGTATGTGTGTGTCTCTCCCCCCCCCAGTCTCTCTGTATTTCTGTATGTCTCTCTCTCTGTCTCTCTCTGTTTATCTCTGCCTTTGGCCGGCCTCTTCTGCATCCCCCGCCATCGCCCTTACCTTTTCAGGCCAGGCCTTCACAGCTCTCCACACCACAGCAGAAACTCGGGGGGGGGCTCCGTCCTCCCTACACAGATGTTCTATGGGGGCTTGATGGGGAGACGCATAGCAGGGAAGGGAAGGGGAGGGAGGGAGGGAGGGGGTGCAACAGGGGTTTGAGGCTGGTTTGGGGCTTCCCGCCCAAAGGAAGAAAGCGGCAAAGCCAGGAGCCACACACACCCCACTGGACCCCTGCTGCATAGTTCTCTTCCCCCACCTGCCAAGGGCAGGGAATGATTAAATCCCCCACTTTTCCAGGCGAAATGAAGGAGGGCTGGCCATCCTCCTTCCTGCCCGTTTCCGCCCCCCGAAGCCTCCCCGGAGCCCCTTTTCTGCCAGAGGCTGAAATTTTCGTGTAGGCTCCATGAACTGCCAGAGCACCCACCTGGGAATCAAAGGCGGCGCTGGTCAAAGGCGACCCCGAGGCTCCAGTTACTTCCATCTCCCGCTCACCGACCGGATTCGCATAGTGCCAGTTAGCGGCTGGTCTTTCTGACCTCGGGGCCTGTGGTAGCCCTGGGGCAGGCGTGATTCGGGCCAGGTGAGGGATGGAGGGTTCCCACTCGGTGGACCCAGGCAGCCTCGTTGCCAGGTGTTCTTTAGAGGGAGCCCCGAGAGCGGCTGGCAAGGGGGATGGGCAGCAGCGACGGGCGAGGCTAGTTCACCGGGGGAGAGGGAGGTCAGAGCCAGGCTCGGGAGGGCCCCGCCCAGCCCTAGAAGTGCCAGATGCGAGGGCTTCCCGGTGGGGAGCCAGCTGCCTATCTGCTGAGCCTGGTGGCAGGATATGGCCCTCGGGCGTCTCTGCCTTCCAAATGCGCAGTTTCTTGGAAGCAATATGGAGAGTCTAAATATAAGGAGCAGAAATCTGTTGAGCATAATCAGGGCTGGGAGGCTGCCATGTTGGTTTTACGTCCAGCAGATGGCGCTGTTTTTCAATGTTTTTCAATGTTTGTCAATGTCTTTCAATGTTTTCCAATGTTTTTCATGTTTTTACCTGTCACAGGTGTGACATGTATATAATATAGGTATATATAAACATGCCTGTAGTCAAATGCAACATTGTGTCAAAATTTGAAATCAATCGGTGAAGAACTTTCGGAGATGTGCGGTTATGTACAAACAGACATTTACATTTTTATTTATATAGATTTGCATATTCACTATTCTTTTTTCTGCTTCCCACACATCATCCTTCTTTACTTGTATGACTACAAGAAACCATGTTGGAAATTAAAATACACTGAAGGAATATTTGCGATCAACCAGAAGCAATGAACAGGTGCTGGACATGGATTGAATTCAAGAGTGAGTGTTGTACAGCAAAGGAAGGATTTGGGGCTTAACATGTTTTTATCTAGTGCAGGAGCTGGCTTAAAGTATGACAGTTTGAATTATGGTGGTTTAAAGAAGTGCTCTCTGTATTTCCAATGAAGCAGAATAGAAGTTCTGTCTGCACAAGATTTGATATGTGTTGGGGGTATAGAAGCAGAGAATAGCTCCTTTGACACCTGTTACAACAGAAGACATGCTTGTTGAGCTGGGATTTGATGAGGATTTGGAGATGGATGGCTAGAATGGAGATTTTAATCCCAATCCCCTTGTCCCGGATGCTCCACTCTAGTCACCTGTTACTCAGGTTATTTCTGATCAGAGCTTAACCTGTATTCAGAAAGCCCAAGTGACAGAAAGAATGGTAATTGTGCCTACCAGTTTTGGCAAATCTGCTAGATTCCTGCCAAAAATGTCCCAGCTGTCAGGTTGGTGGGCTGGAGAATGGGTGAGGGTGAATTTCCTGGATATACTCCAGCATAGACAGAAATTTAGATCAGTAGTTTCTACCATCATTGCCTATTAGTTTGGCTTTAAAAAAAAAACAACCCTAGGTTAACTCTTGTTAATTCCAAAATAAACCAAATTAATAAGAGTTGCCAGGAAATGTTGGCAGCACGTCACTATAGAATTTGGAAATATTCCATTAAGTATGCAAAATGGCATTTTCTTAATGAATTTACTTGGGATATTCTGTAACATACAGTAGTGGCCAAAATTGTGGAAACCTTTTGGGAAAAGTGTATTTCCTAAAACTAGCTAATAACACCACTTTTTTTTCTATAAAATTATATATCAATGGAAAGATAATTTAATGAAGAATGTAGTGCAATAACTTTTATGAAGGATTTGCTATTAGAATAGCAGTTACAGCATAAAGAAGAAAAGTGAAACACGTAGAAAAAACAAGATATACAAAATTTATCACCATAGAAAAAATGAGATATACAAAAATGTTCACCATGTCAGTTAATACTTAGTTGGGTAACCTTTAGCATGAATGACGGCCTTACAACGTCTTCCCATGGAGTGAACCAAGTCTTTTAATTCTGCAGCTGTTATAATGTGAAACCAAGATTGAATGACTGCTTCTATTAACTGGGTTTTATTACTGGGTCGCTTCTGACTCACAAGTTTCTTTAGTCAGCTCCATAGATTTTCAATTGGGTTAAGGTCTGGGCTATTCCCAGGCCATTCCAGCAGTGGAATAGGATTAGTTTGAAACTCCCCCCCAAAAAAGTGGTGTTATTAGCCACCAAACCTCAAAAATACACTTTTCCCAAAAGGTTTCCGCAATTTTGGCCACTATTATAAGAGGTAGAAACAAGGGGTGAAAGCACCCACTGAAGCAACTGAAATTGGTGAATAATTCAGAGGCTCACCTATGCCTTTCCAGTACTATAACAAGCACACCAGTGGTTTATAAGTAATTCACATGAAGCTTGAGATGTACCTCTTAAATCAAAACATAGTCAGGCTTTAAATGAAAATTTGGGTGGACAAGAAACAGCTCATGGTGAAATGATTGTTGAAAATAGCTGTCACAGACTGGCAAAGAGAGGTACAATATATGTACAATGCATGATAATCAACAGGAATGGAGGCATTATTTACAATGAAATGAAGCTCTTAAAATGAATGACGTGGCACCACGAGTGTCTTTAGAAGCCGGGAAAAATGAAATCCAGTACTATAAAGTAATCAGGGCCACTAAATGTCTCATTCCTAAAAAAGAGTGAATTGGGAAATGTGCACAAGGCATAGATAGCTTTATAGTAGTGGCAACTAGAGAACCCAGAATAGGTTTATTTCCCTTAGCATTTCATTCCACATGTGATTATTGATTTAGTGAAACACCACATTTCTGCAAAAATAAATTTATCCTACATGTTTGGAATATGAGAGGCTCATCTTCCAAACTTTTTCACTTGAGTTTCTGGAGGGATTTTATAATTGATAATTCTTCTTAATTTGGCAACCTATAAACAAAAAACTATGTTCACCAGACTTGTTTTTATTGCTGTAACAAAGGCAAACCTTTTTGTTTGTTTGTTTGTTTGTTTGTTTGTTTGTTTGTTTGCCACAAACATTTAAGCAAACATTGAAAAACATGTTGGAACAAACTTCATAAAAGATTAGGTGAGAACCAAATAGCTAATAAGACTAGAACAATTTGATTTAATTTTACTTTTCATGTGAATGCAATAAATACAAAATAATTAATATGCTTGTTCCAGTGGTGACATTCATTTTTTCCCCTACCAGTTCTGTGAACTCCTGTGAATAAGTGGGTGTGGCCAACTCACTTTCAGTCATGCCCAGGTCCACTCAGTCACATGACCCCCCAAGCCACGCCCACAGAACCCAGTAGGGAAAAAATGTGTGTATGAGCACCAGAAGGGCTCATAGTGAATTCTGTGGCAGAGAGAAGTCAAACTTTTTTCCCTCCATTCACAGCAGAGCTGCTGCTCCCCCCTGGCCCCCTCCTTCCCAGGGGTCAAAATACCTTAAAGGGACAGGCTGCAGCAGCTCTGTCTTGAATGGAGGGAGAAAAGTTCAGATTCTCTCTGTTGCAGCATTTAACATAGAGTCTGGTGGCGCAGTGGACTAAGTGCTGTTAAAGTAGCACTTAGTTGCCAGCTGCCTGCAATTACTGCAAGTTCAAATCTCACCAGGCTCAAGGTTGACTCAGCCTTCCATCCTCTTGAGGTCCTGGATTGTGGGGGCAATAAGCTGACTTTGTATAAAAAAGAAGACCCCTTAGGGGGCCCCGAAAGCCCTACTAAGTAGGTATATACAAAAGTATGAAGGCTATTGCTTAACACATTGTAAGCCACCCTGAGTCTCCGTAGAAGGGCGGCATATAAATCGAACTAATAAATAAATAAATAAATAAATAAATAAATAAATAAATAAATAAATAAATAAATAAATAAATAAATAAATAAATAAATAAATAAACAAACAAACAAACAAACATTGAATGGGTTGAGCGGCCGGGAGGCGTGAGCGGTGACCGGGTGACCAACTGGGCTGTGGGAAGGGCCAATCAGGGGTGGTTTTTACTGGTTCGGCAAACCGTTTCAAATCATCCCTACCAGTTCACCTGAGACGGTTTGAACCGGTTGAATTTCACCCCGGCTTGTTCCTTATCCCTAACCATCTATTTAATAATTTTCCATTTTCATACTTTGAATTCTAGCTACCCTGATCTCCAACCATCCTTTACTTATCTTGAGTAGACTGGTAGAATATAAACATGAAAACAACCATGTGCAACATGTTTAAGATATATGGTAAAACACAATTGCATGAACTGCAATCAAAAGTATTTGAATATTACATCCAAGGTCTTATTTCAGCGTTTTCATTTCACTCACTGTGACAAGAAAATATTTCCAACATTTTCCTGGGTAGCATATCTCAGTAGAATTTCCCAGGAACTATCTATAGAGTAGCATATTCTTTGAATCCTTGACCTTACATTTATAATGTATCTAATCTCATAACAGTCACTCATGACATTAAAAGTGCAAAGTCACATTCCATTATGTGATGGTTTTACCGCTCCCCTGGAAATACTCTTTGACAAAGAAAAATGAAATTCATAGCTGTCAAGAGAAGATAAATGTTTAAAGCTAACAATGATGTCAATGTCTCAGTCCTAAAGATAGAATGGAAAGAAAGAAATCTACAGAAAAATAATACACATTTCTTATCATATTCCCTGCACCAGATCAAAAAAAATAATGGAGAAAATGAGAAATCCTCAGTTTCTTGGCTATCATTTTTTTTTCAGTCACCTATGGGATTGTCATTATTAGACACTTGACCACTTAATAGGCAGAGCAGACTACTAGCCCCAAGTTACCCTGAATAAACAAAATACTGGATGGTATTAAAAGAATCACTTCTGAACTGCTGGTTATGTTTCTGCCAGAGGTGGTATTCAGGCGGTTCGTACTGGTTCAGGCGAACTGGTAGTGAAGATCATGGATGGGCCCGCCCACTCACTCCAGCTCTATGCCATCCTATTTAGGCACATTTTCAAGGCCAGGTGCATGTGCAAAAGGCATGTGAGTGAGCAAAGTGCATGCGCGGAAGGGAGGGCGCATGTATGGAAGATGCATGTACATGAAAAGTGAACATACACATGCATGGCGAACTGGTGGTAAGAATATTGGAAACCCACCACTGACTTCCACCATTGTAAAAGGAGTAGATGTGCAGAGGAAGGTGGTGTATTCTGAATTTTAAAAACCTTGAGAAATCTTTGGAAACTTTAATTTAAAAATGCATTTGAAGACACAATTTTAGGTGAGGATTTATGAATGTATACTGCGTGCTATATAGAGTCATCCTGAGGTGAAATTGGTGGCATACAAATTTAATCTAATCTAGGTTTGACACGATAGCAGTCTTCCAATATCTAAGAGACTGTCACATAGAAATAGGGATCAACCTATTCTCCAAAGCACCTGAAGGGAGGACAAGAAGTAATGGATGGAAGCTTATCAAGGAGAGAAGCAACCTAGAACTAAGGAGAAATTTTCTGACAGTTAGAACAATTAATCAGTGGAACAATTTGCCTCCAGAAGTTGTGAATGCTCCAACACTGGGAGTTTTTAAGAAGAGACTGGACAGACATTTGTCCAGAACAGTATAGAGTTTCCGGCTTGAGCAGGGGGTTGGACTGGAAGACCTCTACTTCTGTAATTCTATTAATCTGTTCCGGTATTAATTTAATTTTAAAAATGAGTTACCTTTCTATTCTAGAGAGGTGTGCATCAAGATTGGAGATAGTCATTTTTTATTCAATTAAATACATATACCTAAAGTCACATTTATAGTTATAAAATGAAAGTAAAATTCTCACAGATGGTAAAATCAAGTAACAATTCTCAAACTGTTGTAATAGAGGCATCTACAAATTTTCAAAATACTGAAGGAATGGAACTGAATTCCTTGATGAAAGTATGCCAGGGAAGAATGAAGGAGAAGATGATAGATAGTAGTAGATAGACAGTAGAATACTATACTGTCAGTATTCTATCTATCTATCTATCTATCTATCTATCTATCTATCTATCTATCTATCTATCTATCTATTTTACAATAGATAGATAGATAGATAGATAGATAGATAGATAGATAGATAGATGATTGATAGATAGCAGTGGCGGGTTGCCTCTGGTTCAGACCGGTTCGCAAGAACTGGTAGTAAAACTGGCGGGAGGCCCCCCCCCCGCCCTGGATGTCATCATCAGTGATCTGCGCATGCGCAGAAGCAAGGCGTGTGCACACGAAGCAAGTGCGCGCACACGATCCTGTTGCGAACCAGTGGTAAAGGTAAGTAGAACCCACCCCTGATAGATAGTATCATTTATGTATCTGTTGTGGCTCAAACCTCTCTCTGGGGTATTTTAGATAGACTCACAAAGGAATTACAAAATAGGGAAGAACATGACTTTTACTTAGTATGGGAAAAGTGGTATAGTTGATTGAAAGATAGGAAAGAGATGAAACAATAGGAAGTAAATAAAATGACCAAATATAGTATGATGGAAACAAAAAACAGACATAGGTCAACAAAGATCCATAGTAGATAGACAAAAGGGAATGACCAAATAAGGAAGAGTCAAAATACGAAGAGAAATGTATATTACAGTTGTGACAAACTGGACATGTATTGAAATGAGTGTTTATATGTTTTTATATTTTGTATGTTTCATTGTTCTGTTTAGTTTGTACTTATAAATAAAAATTGAAAAAAAAAGTGGTGTCAAGAACTCACTATGTATTTTTAAAGGGAAAGTTAAAGAATTGTTATCACTTTATCTAGCTTTTCGATAGCCAGTGTAGGTGGCTATGACGACTGCAGGTTCTTCATCTTTGCTAAATATGAACATTAAGCTTTATGCTTATGTAGCAGAGTTTTTATTACATTGCACAAGGCAATGATATTTGGGATAACTGATAACTGGGAAGAAATAGTAGAAGAAAAGATTGCAGTCCAGCTTTTGACAGCAGTGCCTTTAGAAAGTTTTAAAGCAGTTAATGATTGAGGCATTTATATAAGCTAAAATGATAATCCCTAAAAGAGTTGATGATTCATTCCCCCTAAGTAATAAATATGAATTATTAGGACAGTCTGAGAAATTTGGACTTGAGGATATTTCTCCCCCTCATTTCTCATCAGGGAATGAGCTGTCACTAATGGAGGTGCAGCAGAAAGCAAACTCACCAATTCCTGAGGCAATAGCCAAGAAATCATTCTGTTAAAGTATCTTTTGTGGAATGTCTTTGGAACCAATATTTTCTATCTGCTAAAATGATGACCTGAATTTTCAAAACTACCTATTATCAGTGAAAAGCTAGATAATTATCAACTTTTAAAAAATAGTTATCGTAAGAGAGTGATTATATTACTTGTAGTTAAGATCCAAAGTTGGATGATATTTTATTTGCATCAGTGATCGCAAAGTAGAAAGGTAAAATACAAGACAACACAATAAAGAATCCATGCAAATATGAATAAAACATAACATAAAAGAGCTCAAGAAGCTTCTTGGATGAGAAGCAAAACATCTTCAAAGAAAAACCAGGAAGTACAGTTGCCTCTTGAAAAAGCACCTTTGGGACAACCATGACTGAGAATTTCCATAGACACATAACATAAAACAATAAACTTTAAATCCATAAATTATAGAAGGCAGCTAATCTGGGATTAGGTGTACATTTTTCAACCCAATATTCCACTAATAAGGTTTGGTCAGTATAGAAGTGACTTTCTCTGAAATCAGCTTGCTTATGAATCAAGATGTCTTCTGTCACAACCAAATCTAGGACCTTCTTCTTCAATTGAATAGATTACATTTTGCTAATAATACTGAGTAAGTTAATAGATCAATAATTACATTGTCTCATTCATTTTCCATTTTAATCTGTTTAGGGTAGTGGTACACAATTGGGAAAATCTCTTGCATTAATTCCTACTAGAATTAGGTTTGAGTATATTTTGAGTACTGTACTTTTCAGAGTATAAGATGCACTTCCCCCCCCCAAAAAAAGAGGGTGGAAATGTTGGTGCATCTTATACACCGAATATAGCCATTTTTGGCCTCCCGAAACCCCGCCCCGCTCATCCTGTTTTTGCCCAAACAGGCCCATTTTTTGCAAAACTGGGGCCTGCAGAGGGTTTGCGAAGCCTGAAGAATGCTCCTGGGGGCTGGGGAGGGCAAAAACGTGACACGTGAGGCAGTGGTGAAATGTAAAATTTGTTACTACTAGTTCTGTGGGCATGGTTTGGTGGGGGGTAATGTGACTGGGTGCACGTGGCCAACTTTTTTAAAAAAAACTTTTAAAAGCATTTTTTCTACAACCTCTTCGGTACTCCTGGGGGCTAGGGAGGGCAAAAACTTTTTTTTTCTTGTTTACATCTTCAAATCTTGGGGCGTCTTATAGTCCGAAAAATATGGTGTATATATAGTGCACAAAAGTGCTGGCTCCATTCCACTGCTAAATTATGGTAGTTATCCAAGAAGGTTTACTTGAAAGGGAAATTACAATTCCCCAAAATAGAGTTAGTTTATTATAGCAAGCTACTGCTAGTAAAATATTGACAGGCATCTCTGTTTCTATTGCAATATTTACATTGCTCCCTTATCTTCCCCCCTCCCATCCTTAAAAGAAATCAGTTTCAATAACGAACCATAATTCTTCATCTCAGTCGACCAATATTATAGAAAACAAAATGCGGGATATCCAATAAGGGTCATAATCCAACCTGTCATCTGTTATCACATGAAAAGCAAAATCCACATACTTTTTAAGAATATATAAGGTTTGCTGATATTCAACAACAACAACAACAACAACAAAAACAGCTGGCAGGAAAGAAAATTCAATCTTTCAGATTTGCTTCATCCTGTAATAAATCATGTTCCAGAATTGTTGACTTCTATAACATTTCCCATGTAAATGTTGGTGTATCTCCCTAGGAAATGATCTTCTGCACCTATTTTGCTGCATAATTTCATTGTCATCCGAATTAGAGGCCCATCCAATAACTTTCCATGATAATGTATCACTGAAAGTGTCTGCATGGGTTCCCAAAGTTAATCAGGTTATTAAAAAAAAGTATTTATTCTTTGAGACACTTTCTGAGATTATTCAATTTCTCTCAACCTAGGATTTCTCTATATGTAACTTGTTAAAAATTATGTCAATTAAAACAATATACCGTATTTTTCAGAATATAATACGCTCCAGACTATAAGACGCACCTACCTTTTTTGGTGAGGAAAACAAGAAAAAGAAATCTGCCTCAGTCTCTGACTTCCAGCAATTTTGCCTCATTGCAGCAAACAGCAAACAGCCTGCTTTACTTTCATTTTCGTTTTCAACATAGCTTGATTAGCACAAGGAAAAAAAAAATCTGCTCCCAGCAATTTACCTCCTTGCAGCAAGCAGCAGAGGCCCATACAAAACAGCTGAGAGCAAAACAGCTGAGAGTCGGGAAGCCGATCCAATCAACTTGTGCTAATTGTCTGTGCTGAAGCTGAAATGAGCTGTTTCTTCTTGCTGCTTGCTACAAGGAGGTAACTGCTGGGAGGCAGAGGCCAAAGGGTGGGGGCCAGTGAGTGGGTGGGGCTACATTCGGTGTATAAGATACACCTAAATTTTCATCCCCTATTAGGGGGGGAAAAGGTGTGTCTTATACTCCAAAAAATATGGGGTGTGTGTATCTATCTATCTATCTATCTATCTATCTATCTATCTATCTATCTATCTATCTATCTATC
Source organism: Pantherophis guttatus (assembly GCF_059756535.1). NCBI lineage: Eukaryota > Metazoa > Chordata > Lepidosauria > Squamata > Colubridae > Pantherophis > Pantherophis guttatus. The sequence goes on along the minus strand of NC_142067.1, from coordinate 114,695,256 downwards.
TATCTATCTAATATTTTAATTATAATATATATAACATATATTATATATATGTGTGTGTATACACATATACATACATACATACATACATACATACATACATACATACATACATACTTTTATATATACAGTACTAGTCCTTCTTTTGATGGTTAGGGTACTGAGACAATAAAAACTTGCTAATAAACTATGGCTGAGTTAATAGTAAGTTGAGCAAGGGCAAATTTGTGCTAAAACACATATAATTCTACAACCTGACTTTCAATTTTTTATGCAGTTCCTAAAAGAACAGTAAAATTTTATGCAATACGATCTATGCCAGTTCCTGTGGATTACCCCTCTCTGAGTAGTTCTGGATCTAATGGAAGAGAGGCTCCTTGTTTCTCATTCTGCTTTATATTTTCTGGTGAATCAAAATGTATTAAAGAAGAAGTTTAATATATTATGATTATTGCCTACAGAAGAGGCGTGGGAGAAACTATATCCATTATTGGTGCAGCTGGAGAACATATTGCTAAGAGGGTTTTGAATTTATCTAATCATTTCAATATATCTTCCTGTTTCCAACCTGGCAAAATTCCAAAGTAGTCAATTAAATCTGCTTCCAAAGGCTCTTAAGCAATCTTTTTACCAGTCATTATCTATTTATCCCTATTTATCCAAAGAGCTCATTCTCAAGATATTACCAACACAAGATTTTCAGGAAGTTTTTTTACAGTGATGGCATTTTTTGGGGTGGGTAGGTTATGGATATCATATATGTGGCTTGGTTCAGAAAATATTCAAAATAGATGTAGAATTGAAACCAGAACCTTTTCTTTTAGGCATCACGATTAAGCAGGTTGAAAGAAAATATGGGATTTTGTTTTCATATATGACAATGGTGATGAGATTTTATATGCACGATGCAGAATAAAAGAGTTGGAAGGCACCTTGGATTTAACCCCCTGCTTGAAACGATACACTAATTCCTACGATTGAAGAGTGAATCAATAGAACTGACAGAGATGGCAAAAGTGACTATTTTGACTACTTTGATAAAAGGTAAAAGTTAATTTTGTTTTTACTCGGAAACAGGGGTGGGTTCTAATTTTTTTAACTACCAGTTCTGTGGGCGTGGTTTCTTTTGTAGGCGTGGCTTGATGGTTATGTGACAATTATTTAGGATTTAGCAGAGGTACTGGTCTACCAGGCTTTTAACTGCTTGCAGAGCTGTACCGATCTACCCATTTATTTTTGCAGGCACTGGTCTACCCATTTATTTTTGCAGGCATCAGTCTACTCATGTATTTTTGCAGGCACTGGTCTACCCATTTATTTTTGCAGGCACCGGTCTACTCGTATATTTTTGCAGGCACTGGTCTACCCATTTATTTTTGCAGGAATTGGTCTATCCATTTGTTTTCTTTTAAAGATTCTTTTCTGATCAGCTGTAGGGCGGCCCTTTGAAGCCCTGCGGCAAGAGTTTAAACAGTTTTTTTCCCTCTAGCCATCAGCTGGGACTCAGGAGGCAGCAATAGATTGGGGTGGGGCCAAATAAAAGGTAAGAATAACGCGTGGGGTGGGGGGGCAGAACCGGTTCAATGACGTCATATAGCCACTGCTACTGGCTTGGCGGAACCGGGCAAAACCGGGAGGAACCCACCACTGCTCGGAAACCACTTTCAGACTTCTTGCTCAAAAAGAATTAAAATAAAGGTTTGGTTTTAGGATTTGATAGATCTATTAAGACTATATTAAAAGATCCTTTATTGTTATTATTTGATATTTTAAGAGTTATGTTTAAATTTAGAGTAAGTAGTTATTTTTAATATAATTTTAGTGTTTTTGGATATTTTTTATATGATGTTTTTAAGTTTAGAATAAGAAATTATTTTATTATATATTTGCATCTGTGCTGAAGAAAGTTGAATTCCATCTTTCTCTTTTTTTTCTTGCCATTCTTATCTTTTTTTCTTTGATCTTTTCTGTCTTCTTCATTTTTATTTAGTTTTTTGAAATTTAATGAAGTATCTTCCTGGCAGTGTGGTGGAAAAGCTCACCTAAGAACACACCAACAGTTGCAGAGGCTCCAATGGTCATTTTAATAAAGTTGGCAGGTGATAACAATCAATGATCTCTTGCTATCATAAAGAATATCAGAGATTTAACAACATAGCTCTTATATAGAGTAATAGGGATCAAAGATGAGCCTACAGATACTTTTCATTATTGGCAAATATTTGTTTTAAAACTGATGAAGGATACTGTGAAGCACAGGAAATAAAGAGTCAAGGCAGTTCAGATGAATACAGGTTTATGCATTCTAACTTTCTCTACAAGTATCTGAACTACTAACAAACAAAAATAAATTGGTAGTAGATAAAAGTCAACAGAATTCAAGGTGGGTTGGACTTGTGGGTACAAAGGGACTCAAGAATGATGATGCTTTTGACCCCTCCCTTGAGCTTAGCCTGGTTGTCTCCTACAGGTACAAATAGAAGTACATAGATATCTGGGCTCTTCAGACAGACAGAACTTTATTTAGGTCATTGTTGACTCAGCCTTCCATCCTTCCGAGGTCAGTAAAATGAGGACCCAGATTGTTGGGGCAATATGCTGACTCTATAAATCACTTAGAGAGGGCTGTAAAGCAGTATATAAATTTTAAGCGCTAAGTGTTATTGCCCAATAGAAGGATAATCAATAAAATGCACAATAGAAAGCTATTTGAGGAGCTGCTAGAAAGAAAAGGAGGTCAACCTATTTTCCAAAGCACCAGAAGGCAAGACAAGAAACAATGGATGGAAACTAATCAAAGAGACAAACAACCTAGAACTGAAAAGAAACTTCCAAACAGTGAAAACAATCAACCAATGGAACAGTTTGCCTTCAGAGGTTGTGGGTGCTCCACAGGGGTGGGTTCTAAATTTTTTTACTACCGGTTCTGTGTGCGTGGCTTATTTTGTGGGTGTGGCTTGAAGGTCATGGGACTAGGTGGGCGTGACTAGCTGGTCAGAGTCATTTCTGGAAGGTCCTCGCACTTACGACCAGTCCTCGCACTTACGACCCAACTCATTTGTTTGCTTTTAACACTGATCAGCTGTAGGATGGCCCTTTGAAGCCCCGTGGCAAGAGTTTAAACAGCTTTTTTTCCCTCTAGTCATCAACTGGGACTCAGGAGGCAGCAATAGATTGGGGGTGGGACCAAATAAAAGGTAAGAATAACGTGGGTGAGTGGGGGGGTGGGTGGGCGGGGGGGAGAACCGGTTCGGTGATGTCATATCATCACCGCTACCAGCTCGGCCGAACCGGACCAAACCGGGAGGAACCCACCACTGGTGCTCCATCACTGGAAGCTTTCAAAAAGAGACTAGACAACCATTTGTTTGAAATAGTATAGGGCAGGGGAGAAATGCTACTGGTTTGCACCGGTTCGGGAAAATCGTTAGCGGTGCTGCTCGGTGATTTGGAGAACCACTCATCCAGACATCGTTGCTTCCTGGTTTTAACCAGGATGTAACCTGTTTTTTACCCTTTGTGCATGTGCAGAGGGTCCAAGCGTGCACGTGAACCGGTAGGGAAGGTAAGTAGATTTCACCCCTGGTATAGGGTCTCCTCCGAGCAGAGAGTTCTATTAGAAGACTTCCAAGGTCCCTTCCAACTCTATTATTCTATATTCTGTATTGTAATAACAAGAACTGTTAGCAACCATTTGTGGACAAAAGTTATACATAAGCATTTTGCTACTTTCAGGGAAATAAAATTATGTCAATTGTTTAACAGATAATGCAATTAACAGCTATCCGAGTGTATCTGGTCTCTTCTGTATTCTGACAAAGTAGAGAAGAATTTGTAATGCAGATTATTTAGCCTTTGAGAAATGTGACTGTGTGTGTACTAATTGTTATTCTAACAGTTTGAGTTTGCAACCCAGTTTGAATAGAGAGAATAGTAAACACACTCATTAGCAGCTTTCTTGAGAATGTGGCAGGTGGGGTTCAAGTATCAAAAGAAAAAAAGTTTACACAATCCAAAGAGAAAGTAGAGTATGGTCCCATAGGTACTTAGAGATCATTTAAAATCATCATGACATTTAAAAAGCCCTACGTATAATTCATTTACTAGGTTTTTCTGTGGAAAGTTGGTGCTCATTAGGTTTTGAAGAATTGCCTTCAAACAATACATTTGGGATATAGATTGCCCCCTCCCTCAATATTTTTCATATTCTTCTAAAAGTGTTCACTTCAACCTCAAATTACAATTCTGAATTCATAAAGCCTTCACTTTAAAAAAGTTGGGTGCCTCGCTGACAGTCCTTTTCAAATGCTGTAAGGATTTTACTAGAACAAAGAACATGAAATAACAAGAGTTGGAAGAGACTTTGGAGGTTTTATACTCCAACCCTCTGCTTGAGCAAGTGCCCTATACAATTTCAGGCATTTTTTGCTCCTAGAAGCACGAAGCCGAGAACACCAGCCTGAAGATGACGAATGAGACTTCGTCGAAACGTTGCCAAGACACCTCCAATTTTATGCGGGAGAAAACCCGAATAACCAAAGACCTACACACATACACACACACACACACACACACACATATATGGTTCGAATCCCAGAAGGGTATGGGTAGCTGATCAGAGCTAAATAGCTTGAAATAGATCTATACTAGTCTCCCTTTATTTCTTTGTCAGTAAATATAAATTTAACACAAAATAGTTTGTCGTGAAAGCGACTGCCTCTGGTCATAGGGCTGTAATAAACTACTTGATTGTTCAATAATCAAAGATTCACTCGTTACTATAACAAAGGTTATGGAACTATTAGGTCATAAGACCTGTATTTAGAGCTTATATTCAAATAAGATAGCTAGCAATCATGTTTATTATCTTGTATATTAAGCATACAAAGAGAAAAGTATTTAGGGATTAATGATATAGGACATATACTGTATGTGCACATGTTCAATGATATACAACAGCAGATATTCCTTCCACAATGGGAGTGATCCAACAGTGAAATATATGAAAAAAAAATTTAAACCTTCCCCCAAATAATTTCATTTAAAAGACTATAACATAACTGTGCGGTATTTTCACATCAATCAAATTGACAGTCAAATTCACAGGAAGACCTCAATGTTTATCACTCAGATGATATTGATAGCACAGGAGTTGACTCAAAGAAACAAAAGCAGATTTTCTTGATCCCCTGGACTCTTATTGAAACTATTTTATGTAACTTAAAAGGCGATAATATTATTTTAAATGGACAATTGTTTTTAATTTCAGTCTCCCTACTTCCCCTTCTTCTTCTCCTCCCACTTATGACTGTATGACTGTAACTTTGTTGCTGGTATCCTTACAATTTATATTGACAGTTTCCTAATATGATTTGATTGCTTTTCTGTTCCCTATGACTATCATTAAGTGTTGTACCTTATGATTCTTGATTAATGTATCTTTTCTTTTATGTACACAGAGAGCGTATGCACCAAAGACAAATTCCTTGTGTGTCCAATCACACTTGGCCAATAACAAATTCTATTCTATTCTATTCTATTCTATTCTATTCTATTCTATTCTGTTCTGTTCTGTTCTGTTCTGTTCTGTTCTGTTCTGTTCTGTTCTGTTCTATTCTATTCTATTCTATTCTATTCTATTCTATTCTATTCTATTCTATTCTAAAACAAAAAATCGAGTCTGCTCATCCTTTTCATTGAAATTGATGTTAATATCATAGCCTCTCTCTCAATTCATAAAAGGTAAAGGTTCCCCTCGCACATATGTGTTAGTCGTTCCTGATTCTAGGGGCTGGTGCTCATCTCTGTTTCAAAGCTGAAGAGCCGGCGCTATCCAAAGACATCTCCATGGTCATGTGGCCGGCATGACTAAATGCCAAAGGCGTATGGAACGCTGTTACCTTCCCACCAAAGGTGGTTCCTATTTTTCTACTTGCATTTTTTATGTGCTTTTGAGCTGCTGGATTGGTAGAAGCTGGGACAAGTAATGGGAGTTCACCCCATTATGCGGCACTAGGGATTCGAACCGCTGAACTGCTGACCTTAGCCACTGAGACATTGTGTCCCTTTTTCATAAAAGATAGCTCACTCCTAATTCCAAAATTTTGTATTGCTTCAATATTTGCTAATTTTGTCTTAAAATAAGATTTTAATAAATACAGAAAGAATCTGGCCTTCTCTTTGTTGCACGCAGGTGTCCAAAAATTGTTGTAACAGTTCTTTTCTGGAAATGAAGTCAATAATTTTGCAATTTTGGGGTCCCCTTCCTACACTTTCTATAATCTACACATTTGCTGTATCATTGGCTGCAGACTCAGGAAAAGAGGCTAATAAGAACTGAGAACCTGATAATCAGACGGATGCCTAACAGAATAGAATTCTTTATTGGCCAAGTATTATTAGACACACAAGGAATTTGTTTCCGGTGCATAAGCTCTCAACGTACATACAACAATAGCAATAAGCAACAAAGTTATAGTCATAAGAAGATAAGAAGATAGGGAATAGGGAAGATGAGAATAATGATGGCAATACTGCCTTTTTAGATAGTTTGACAGTGTTGTGGGAATTAGTTGTTTAGCAGAGTGATGGCATGGGGGGGGGGGAAGTGTCCTTGTGTCTAGTTGTTCTGATGTGCAGTGCTCCATAGCATCGTTTTGATCTGTAGATATTTTCACAGCCCTCTGGTTCATGCAAGTATACAGATCCTCAACGGAAGGCAGTTTGGTAGCAGTTTTTTTTCCCTGCAGTTAAGGATGAAGAATAAAAGAATAACAGAGTTGGAATGGTCTTTGGACTAGAAGACTTCCAAAGATATATATCTCTAGCATAGAGTAGGGATGAGTGGGCGGGCGGGTCCACTCACGATCTCCCTACTGGTTCACCCAAACCCTTCCGAACCAGCTGAATACCACTTCTGCATAAAACACATTTTGTTTGGAATTAGTTCTTATGCTGTCAATTTCCCCACATTGACTTGAAAAGAGAAGGGCAAAGAAGATGTGATGGCAGTAAAATGTTGCTGAAGTTTAATTCCTGAATGACTGTTCTAGTGCTCCTAAATATAAGTACATTCTGCCTTTTGTCCAAAACTTTTTCCAGCTTTCTCTTCCAAGATTCTGGAAGATTACATCTCCTGTGCCAGAATCATTCAGATGGCTTCATTCCAATTCCGCCTCTTTCAAAATGATGAACTACGGTATCTTGAACCATGGCAAAGCGCCTTCGAAACAAGGAAACAAATAAAACTTGAAAAGCATTCAAAATTGTCTCTAAGGATGCTCCTGAAGAAAATTCACTAAAAAAACAAAACAAAAACCCATTCATCCTCTTTCTCAATGAGGAAAAAGCTGAAATTCTTTGTAGGATAAAAGCTTTAAAACTCTGTTTTGACTTTATTACATTAAAATGCTGTTCCCCATAATAGGTCTTAAGCAGTGGTGAAATCCATTTTTTTTTTTACTATCGGTTCTGTGGGCATGGCTTGGTGGGAGTGGCAGGGGAAAGATACTGCAAAATCCCCATTCCCTCCCCACTCTTGGGAGAAGGATATTGCAAAATCATAATTCTCACCCCACTCTGGGGCCAGCCAGAGATGGTATTTGCCAGACTACTCAAAATTTCCGCTCCTGGTTCTCCAGAACCTGTCAGAACCTGCTGGATTTCACCCCTGGTCTTAAGCAATGAATATTAACAGCTAAACCTAACATGTTCAGAAAATTTGTACAAATATTTGAAAGTTTCTAATAAAGGCTGCTCCTAACCTGCTGACCAGTGTCATCAAAACTCATTCCAACAGCAATACACAGACATATACATTTGATTAACAGAGGTTTGTCTTCTTTGTGTCCTGGGACCTGAGCTAGTCTATCTAAAATCATGGATGGAAATGTCATTTAAGATTTTAGCTCAAACTGTCTCTTAATGAAAGAGCTGTAGCTCATCAATCCTTTTAGATGATTTTATTTATATCTTATCTTCAAAGAAAAGACAAAGAATTGAATAATTAGACAGCATGGTCCCTTTGCTCAAATGACTTGAGACTGAGGCAGAGCTAATGTGGAGTAATATAATATAGTTTTGGAAAAAGTGAGGTAAGTTGATTAAACTATTGGTTTCTTGACTTAAAAATAACAACAACGACGTTACTATTGTCCCATCTGTTCAGAATATAAATGGAAAGATGGTTATAGATCTCACACTTGCTAATAACCATTCTCTCTCTCTCTTTCTTTCTTTCTCTCTCTCTCTCTCTCTCTCTCACACACACACACATTCTAAATTGCACAATAATAATTCACTATCAAAAGACTCCTTTTATAGAATTCCCTTTTAACAAGTTACTAATTTTACATCCCCTCTGCTTCAAGAAATTGACATTACAATTTAATCTGACAGTTTTTCAGTTGATTGTTATTAGAAAGTCTATTTTTTTTTGTTTGTTTCCAGTTTTGTGAAAGTTGTATGGTGAAACTTTTCAAATAAATCATTGCCTTTAGTTTTATATGAAACAACCATCAGAGTTATTCTCAAGCCAGGCAAGAGTTTTGGTACCTGTTCTAATGCAAGGTCTGTTTCCTTGATAAATAGATGTGAAATTTTGTATTTCCACAGATTTATTTATGCACCAAGCTCATGCTACATTTATACAAGACCCTCTTGGCTGGGACAATATTAGATTTTCAACTGATGTTCATTTCGTTTAGAATAGATAAGACTCAACAATCCAACAGTTGATTAAAACGATTTTGATATGGTTTTTGGCACTTTTTGATCTCTCTCTCATATCAGACTTTAAAAACCTTTCCTGCCAACAGAAAATCTGCAATTTTAACAATCATATACCTAATGTTCTGTCCCCGTCCCACACACGCACACAAACAGACAGCTGGGGGTTAAATAAACTGGCAGACAACCAATTCTTCCGATAAGACGCTTGGCAGCAACCCAGTAGCTGCTTGCCAAGAACTTTTACTCAATAAACAAAATACACACAGTCAAGAATTGTCCATTTCGTAAAATAAATCCAAGGCTGATAATGTTGTTTCCAAAGATGCAATGTGACTCGATAGTAGTTAGTTTTGTCCGTCACAGAGTCTGAATGGCCACCTCACCCCCTTTTATATCCTGTGGGGTGTGGTCCAGTGACTCAGCCTAATCTCGGGCATGCCTTTTCTTCTGTTGCGCGTGCTTGTCTCTGCGACGCTGCTGGGGATTCAGCCAAGACTCATTACCCTCATCACTGTCCACCTGTGGCTGCGTGGATGTGCTTGGCCCTGGCCCTATCTCTTGCCCTTCGGCAGACACCGAAGGCATTGCCAGAGAGAAGGGTCCTGGAGAGGGAGGCCTTGCCAACTTCTCTCCTTCACTTTCGGAGTCCTCTCCTGCCGATGACACAGGCTCAAGTAACGGAGCCACAACACTTAAATCAAGCCCATCCCCAGCCACATATACATGAATTGAAACATCTTATGTTAACTTTCAGTTTTAATATCTTTATATATGCATACAGGTATCTTATTTTTTAATGTGTATGTGTATGTTCTTTGAACTTTTAAATGGTCCCAGAATTAATAGCAATAGCAATAGCACTTAGACTTATATACTGCCCCATACAGCATTATTATTGGGGGTGTTTACAATGTCAGCATTGCTTCCAACAATCTAGGTCCTTATTTTACTGAACTCAGAAGGATAGAAGGCTGAGTCAACCTTGAGCCAGTCAGGATCAATCTCCACGCTGTGGGCAGAGTTAGCCTGCAATGCTGCATTCTAACCACTGTGTCAACCATTCTAGCCTGCAATGCTGCATTCTAGCCACTTCTGGGCTAAGTTGCACACCTTGGTTGTAAAAAAAAAATAAACGGGCAATACTGGTTAGAACTTAATGGGAGACCAACTCTAAATCACAAGTTAATAGGCGGAAAGTTTTTGTTGTGTTGGTTTAATAAAAAGAAGAGGAATAAGAAATAACAAAAACATTTTTGGAATTCTGCAAAAAAAATAATAATAATACATGAAGTTATCAAAAGCAGAGTTTAAGGGCATTTTACCTTTACCTTTATTTATTCTTTGTATGCAGCACACTACTGGAATCATTTTCTCCCCTGAAGCAGGGTTTTACAGAATCTTGAGCTCTCAAATGAAAAAGAGGTAAAATGTTAGTAGATTAAGTTCTTGACTGAGAACGTCTTGGTATAATGCAAAAGACAACAATTTTGAGAGGCTCAAATGATTTCTTTTGCACAGCAAGTAAGGATTTAACAGCAATGAAGAATCAATATGCAAAGCCTCGGGATGACAATTTAAGCATTTAAAGTCTACATGTGGTAATAGACAATTTTGTGACCATTTAGGTAAAAAGCTTCCTGCAGTGTTAGCTCTACTTATGTGGACAATTGCCTCTTTCCTATTCACCGAAAATGTTACAAAACATGGATTATGTACAATGATTTAACAATAATTCTGGACTTCACTCTCAGTGCAAAAACAAGCAATTTCCCACGTTAACTGCATTGAGAAACCAGATATCCTCCTGCCCAGATGACACTCAAAGTCACAATGGAATGTCTTCAGCAACTAAAAACATTGACAAAATGGTAAGGAACAGGTTACATACCAGAGTTTCACAGTGGAAATTGAGGTACGTTTACTCAGAAGCAGAGGTCTGATTCAATCAGATTGAAATCTGATTGAATTCCATGGGTTTCTTTTCAAGTAAACATATTTAGTATTGCAAACTCAGTTTATTTGATTATTTAAAATAATTTTGGGGCTTGTTACTCTAGGATTGGTCAATTAAAGTGATCCTTGGATGCTATGAACAAACTGCTACACTGAATCACTCTGCCCCAAAAGTAGTTTTCCCAAAGGCAACTGGACTTTCTTGGTTTTTCTTTGAAAACATTTCACTTCTCATCCAAGAAGCTTCTTTAGTTCAGAATCGAAGAAGCTTCGTGGATGAGAATCAAAATGTTTTCAGGGAAAAACCCAAGAAAGTCCAGTTGTCTTTCGGAAAAGCAACTTTTCAACTACCATGATCTGGCTGACCGAGAATCTCCACAGACATTGAGTCACTGTGTTTAGAAGGGTTTCCAACTGTCCAGATGTTTATGAAGTTGCCAAAAATTTAATGTGTTAATGTGAAGAATGGGGAAGAAATTCCTCCCCTTTTTAATATTTTTGTTGTGTCCACATTTATTTTGTAATTCAACTTTAAGTCTGTTGCATTTCGTTGATCAAGTAGTTTTTGACCAGCACAAGTAGTTGCTATTCAAAATTTTTAAAAAAGTAAATGTATTTTCTCCATCTGGGAGATTTGCTTGTTTATATTTAAAATTATAGATCTGGAACAACAACATGCTTCCCAAAAGATTCCGAAAAATCTTTGATGTCTCTGTAAGAAGTTATGGATGCTGAAGCGTTCAGGAAAATAGTCCCCCACCCTAGTAGAAGAAGATATTGATCTACAAAACTTGTCTTCCTTGGGATTCTTTAGTAGTCTTTTCCTTGGGAAAGATGCTTACTCTATATATTTGAAAATATGCCAATTTGTTTTTGTATTTTGTATCGATAAATGTTGCTTCCCAGAACAGATTCTGTGTCAATTATTTGTGGGTGTCACATTTTTCATGGTATATTGATGTAGCTTATCTGTAAATACTTATGGGTACCTGTTGTGGCCCCGCCCTCTGAGCCTATCTCATCGGAGGAAGAAGGCTCCGAACATGAGGGAGAGGAGTCAGCCAGGCCTCCCTCTCCAGGCCCCTCCCCTCTGGCACTGCCTCAGGTGCCGGCCGAGGAAGGGGAGATTGGCCAGGAGCCAGGTGTCTCTGATGAGGGTGAGGAAGGAGAGCCGTCGTTCCTGGATGCACGCCAATGAAGGTGTGATAAACGGTTGCAGCAGTTAAGGAGGCGTGCTAGGGATTATAGCTGAGTCACTGGACCACACCCCAGAGACTATATAAGAGAGGGTGGTGGCTGGTAAAACTCTGTGACGAACAAAAACTAACTCTGGCTAGTCACTTGAACAACGTCTGAAGCTGCCGAAGGGATATTGTTTTGCTGGACTATTTGCAATGTGTATGTAATTTTATGTTATCTGTTGCAGTAAAGCTCTTGGCAGATGGTGCTTATATTGTTGCCAAGTTTGAGATAACGACCTGTGTGCGTGCCAAGAACTTTCTTAACCCTCGGCTGGCTGTGTTTGTGTGTGTGTGTAGACGGGGACAGATCAGTACCTTAAAAAGTGTTATCATATAAACTTGCAGATAAGCTTATCCACTTAGAAGCCAAACCTAATTTTGAGGGTGTATTTTGGAGCCTAAAATCTTGGCTTATCTATGAGGATATATGATACATTAATTTTGCTTTTTAAACTGTTCTCTTATAAGTATATCAGGGGTGTCAAACTCAAGACCTACAGGCCGGATCTGGCCCACAGGGTGCTTAGATCTGGCCCGTGGAGCCACCTTGGAAACAGCAAAGGACTGGCCTCCGGTGTCTCTGCCAGTGAAAATGGAGCTCCGTTTTTGCTGAGAGAGAGTTGTAGGAGGCCATTGCAGCCGAAAATGGAGCTTGCGAGGGCCGCGCACGGCCTTTTCGCTGGCAGAAGGTTGCAGGAGGATGTCATAGCCAGAAATGGAGCTCAGGAGACCTTTTTTCCTGGCTTTTCGGGATGCCACAGGAGCCTCCGACACAAATGATGTCGAGCAGGGGTGGGTTCTACTTACCTTTACTACTGGTTCGTAATGGGGCCCCGCGTGCACATGTGCAGAAGCTTTCTGATGATGTCTGAGTTGATGGGGGAGCCTCCCGCTGGTTTTACTACCGGTTCTTGTGAACCGCTCTGAACTGGGGGCAACCCATCACTGATGTCGAGTTGTCTAACAGCAATATTCATAATTAAATGATTCCAAAATTCAGGAAATAAAAATACAAAAAGTGTGGTCTATGAGAAGAAGATGATCTTTTACTTAGTCACGTTTTGAGGGAGATAAAGATCCCCTAAAAGCAACGTGAGTTATCCTCACCTCAAATCTAATACATTTTCTGTTGTACCTTGTTGACTTTATTGTCTTTATTCATTAGCAAGAGCAGCTGAAGCCTAACCATTTAATATTGCTGGTGGAATAATTCTACTGAGGAAGTCAGTCAAATGGTTCTTAAAGAGAAGCATTCATGAAAACCATTGACGAATGCACAATCTGTGCCTAACTGTATGAAACATATGGTAATTACAGCTGGCATTTTTCAAGGGAATGGAAGGGTATTTCCAACACTCCCTGCAATTTATTCTCCACAATCTTGGTGCTCAGAATTACATTTTAGCAATCCAGTTGCTTGAACAAATATAGCAAACATAAGCCTACATTACAACAGGAGAGAGGGTAAATGGGATTGCACTTGCAGCTGCAAAGAAAATTATTTTTTTTAAAAAAAATATCTAAATGAAATATTTAGTAAAAAATAATCTCTTTGTTTACAAATGCATAAACTGTGATCATGCCAATGTGTGGCACTTTTAACTGCATTATAAATCAGGTTTATAAAAGAATGGTGGTAGGCTGCAGTTAGCAAGTCAGAATCAGAGAGGATAAACAGAAGGATTTTTCTGATCTTAAAAAATATTAGTTTAGATTAGATTAGATTATTTGATTAGATTAGATTATAAATTAGATAGATAGATAGATAGATAGATAGATAGATAGATAGATAGATAGATAAACAGACAGATGATAGATAGATAGATAATAGATACATAGATAGATGATAGATGATAGATGATAGATAGATAGATAGATGATACTGTATATATACATTTCAGTCCATAAATTATTAAGAATTATCACAGCTATGTGATAAATATATGGTAAACTGAGCTACAATTTATTTTGTTAACAGATTATGCCCAGATTGGTCAACATATCAGTCTACTACCTAAATATGGAAGTATGGTAAAATGATTGTAGTTAGATCCTGTTCCTGGCATTGGGATCACTGCTATCATACACTTCCTCTTCATCTATGGGTAGGTTTTTATGCACTATATCTTGGCAATAAAAATTCAAAAATCCAAAGTATACGTATTTTGGAAAAAGCTACTTCTGTTTTCCCTTTGTTCTCAGGTAGGGATCAGCATCTCTCAGTGAAGTCCCTTATGATGTGGAACTGCTTTACTGTACAAATACTATAGGTTGGCATCTGTTACTATTCCAGAAATTGGACAGGGGGAAAAAGGGAGGGAGAGATAGAGATAGAGATAGATAGAGAGAGAGAGAGAGATAGAGATAGATAGATAGATAGATAGATAGATAGAGAGAGAGAGAGAGAGAGAGAGAGAGAGAGAGAGATGATAGAGATAGATAGATAGATAGATAGATAGATAGATAGATAGATAGATAGATAGATAGATAGATAGATAGAGATAGATAGATAGATAGATAGATAGATAGATAGATAGATAGATAGATAGATAGATAGATAGATAGATAGATAGATGGAGATGGAGATGGAGATGGAGATGATGGATAGGGATAGGGATAGGGATAGGGATAGGGACAGAGACAGAGACAGAGACAGAGACAGAGACAGAGACATGGGGTGAGTCCTGTTCCTTTCTCCATCTTCTGCCCACCTAGCAGTTTGAAAGCATGCAAATGTGAGTAGATAAATAGGTACCACTTTAGTGGGAAGGTAACAGCATTCCATGTACCTTTAGATTATGCTGGCCTCATGACCATGGAAAATGTCTTCAGACAATATTAGCTTCCTCAGCCAAGAAATGGAAATGAGCACCATGCCCTAGAATTGGATATGACTAGATGGAGAAACCATTACCTTTTTTTAAATAACATAGATGGAACACACACACACACACACACACACAAACTCTCTCACACACACGAGTATACAGTGTAAATAGAATTATAGTACCAGCTAAAAGGTACTTCACTGAATACTGGATGAGCATGAATATAACTATATTGTTATTTTCATATACCTTTGTCCAGAATGATGCTTACCTCTACATGGCTTCCATCCTAAGAAAATGAATGAAATATTTTTTTCCCTGCTGTCACTTAAAATACACACTTTTCCATTTCACATGATTACAACCTTTAGGAAAAGAAATATAATGACATTTAATTTTAGTTGGAAGGAGCTGGAATTGCATATTAAACTCTTTTTATAAGTATATTATTGTAGTTTAGAATGCAGAAGTTTTTATTTTTTTACAAAGTTGTTATTAAAATGGCAGAACACTAGTAAGTTATCATTATAAGTCTAGGATGAGTGAAGGATTGAATTAGTCACCATTCTTATTGTTCTCTAGGCTACAGCAGGAATCCAACTAGAAATTTCTTCTGCAATATAATTGCCAGTGTGTACCTTTGTGATGAGATTTACACTCCACAGGGAAACTGTAGTCAGTTTCACAATTACTGGATATTAAAACTTTTTGGCGAAACTCCCCAGCATGAGAAGGGAAGAGAAATTTGCTTCAAATGTATGATTAATATAAATGTTCTTCATGCAAATAATTTTAGCAAAAAAATAAATAAATAAATGATTGTGATGAAAGTGTAATGACAAAGCAGAGATGTTAGCAAAGGTGTCAGGAGATGTCAGGAGTTCCAGTCGGGTGTTTCCTAATTCAAACAATACCTAGGAAGAAATGTTGTGTCCTTGAAGAGAAACAATAGCAAGCTGAACATTGTTGGAGGCCATTGGGGGGGGGGATATAGAAAGACTGTGAGAAATATGTCCATACGTGTGTGTGTGTGCATATGCATGTGTACATACTTAAATACTGCATACAGTCTATATGATAGATAGATAGATAGTTGAGAGAGAGAGAGAGAGAGAGAGAGAGAGAGAGAGAGAGAGAGAGAGAAAGAGAAAGAAAGAAAGAAAGAAAGAAAGAAAGAAAGAAAGAAAGAAAGAAAGAAAGAAAGAAGGAAAGAAGGAAGGAAGGAAAGAAAGAAAGACATAGAGATGAGATGGAGTTGAAGATGGAGATGGAGAGAGATAGACATAGGAATAGGCATAGGGCCGTGATGGTGAACCTGTGACACATGTGCCACAGATGGCACACAGTGCCCTCTTTGTGGGCATGTGAGCCATTGCCCCAGTTCAGCTCTGCTGCACATGCATGTGTGCCTCCCCCTGGCCAGCTGGTCGTCGGGTCTCTGCTGTGCATGCGTGTAGGGTAGGGCATGTGTGGGGAGCCATGCGTGGATGTGTGGGCGGGTGGGCCACATGGGGATGGGCATGTGGGGGGCCCATGTGCAGGGGCATGGGTGCATGCAGGGGGCCACACATGCATGCACGGGGACTGGGGCACATGTGGGGGCACATGCATGCATGGGGGTAGGGTGCATGCATGGGGGGCCCACACACATTAAATTTTGGGGGTTCAGAGGTGCATACTTGCATTTGCACGCATGCCCTCGCACTTTGGGCACTCGGTCCGGAAAAGGTTAGCCAACACTGGCATAGTCAGATGGGGAGATAGAGTGATAGAGATACTTAAATATATATGAGTGTATATATGTTGTGGCCCATACACAGCCTGTGTGGCTGGTGGCTCATTCGGACAATGAGGAGGCTGGTGTGGTGCTGCGCCAGCAGCCTGTGCAGCTGGCACTCGAGTTGGACAATGAGGCTGGAGAAGATGTGGTGCCAGAGGCGGGGATTCAGCCAGGACCTTCAGAACCTCCAGAAGCTCCCTTAAGTGAAGAGAACAAAGAGGAGGAGCCTCTTTCGATGCACGGGTGCGCAGAACTGCCAAAAGTCAGGAATGGTTCCTCAGGAGTAGGTATCCTCGAGAGTTAGGCTTGGGGCTAATTGGCCACTCCCTTAGCCTATTTAAGGAGGAATGCCGACTGAAGCAATTTGCAGGAAACAACTTCATTCACTCTCCTTCGTGCCTTGATCTTAGTTCTCTGCAAATTGCTTCTGGGCTTTCTGCCAACCATAGTAAGATTAAGATTATTTATTCTTTCGATTCTTGCAGGTTGTTAAGAAAGTTAATTAACAGCCTTTGTTTGAAAAAAAAAACTGAAATAAAACTTTTATTTTAGTAAACTAAGATTTGTACAGACTTTGTGTGTGTTGCGTTCTTTGGGGTCCGTAGCTGGGGCAGAACAGTATATTTGAAAAGATTCTAATACAGGTAATCCTTGATTTATGACTACAATTGAGTCCAAAATTTATGTTGCTAAGTAAGAAATTTATTAAGTGAGTTTTGCCCCATTTTATGACTTATCTTGCCACATTTGTTAGGGGAATCACTGCAGTGGCTAAATTAGTAACATGGTAGTTAGGTGAATCTGGCTTCCTCACTGACTTTGCTTGTCAGAAGTTACAAAAGGGGATCACATGACCCCGGGACACTGCAACTGTCATAAGTATGAACCACTTGTCAAGCATCCAAATGTAAATCATTTGACCATGGGGATGCTGCAACGGTCATAAGTGTGAAAAATGGTCATACAGTAAGTCACTTTTTTCCGTTGTGCTGTTGTAACTTCAAATAGGGGTTGTAAGTCAAGGACTACCTGTAGTGCAGAATGCAATCAGATAAACTGTTGAGATTTTGATTCTTTTTTTTTTTTCATGAGTAAAATCTTTCTTTTCTTTTTTTTTTTAAAATTTGATTTATATGCCGCCCTTCTCCGGAGACTCAGGGCGGCTTACAATGAGTTAAGCAATAGCCTTCATACTTTTGTATATTTATACAAAGTCAGCTTATTGCCCCCACAAACTGGGTCCTCATTTTACCTACCTTAGAAAGGATGGAAGGCTGGTGAGATTCGAACTTGCAGTAATTGCAGACAGCTGGTGTTAATCACAATGCTTTTAGTCTGCTGAGGCTCAGCAGACTCATAGCATTCTTATAGTACTGTAGTATATCCTTGCAATTTTCTCCTAACCAAAATTGAATAAGTTTTGAGAGATGGATTAATTTTATTGTACAAGGATTTTTTTAAAAAATAATTTTTATTAAACAGTTTTTAAAAAACAAACAAAACAAACAAACAAGCAAACAAACAAAAATGGATATTTACATCTTCTTTTCAACATCTTCGCATCAGTAATCTATATTTATAGATTTTCTTTTTCTTATCTTAATCTATCTTTTATACATATATTTCTAGTATATCATATATATATATATATATATATATATATATATATATATATATATATATATATATATATGTGTGTGTGTGTGTGTGTGTGTGTGTGTGTGTGTGTGTGTGTGTGTGTGTTTTTCTTCTAGCCAGGTTTTCCCTACGTAGCCAAGGTTTTTTTTTTTTTTTTTTGTAGCTCCAGCTCAGTAGAATCACATCTACTCGGTTCTGGGCTTTTTTCCTTTCTGACACCTAGCAAGCTCTAACTGCTATGTGGGAGACCTAAATAGATCCATTTCTAGCTCGTTAGCTGTCATCAGTAAGCCACACCCATGTCTTATGTATCCTCCCTGTAAAGATACAGTATCAATTTTCTTACTTCTTCGTAGGGTTTATGTGTGTTTTTCTTCTAGCCAGGTTTTCCCTACGTAGCCAAGTTTTTTTTATATATATTTATAAAATATTTTTATAAATAAAATATTTATATTTTATTAATAAAATATAAATATATTTTTATATTTTATATATATATATATTCTCCTAATCTAAATATTTTATTAGATTCTGATTCCTTCTTGATCTGGTCTATGCTTTGATAAATGCTATTTCGCTCACCCTTATATAGGAGTACTCATTTTTATTACAGTCGCAGACCAGCGTTACAAATAAGAAGGATTAAAAAATAAAATGAAATAAGGTAAAATAAAAAATTTAAAAAGACAAGGTAATATTTAACAATCGGTGGTGGATTGTCAGTGGGCAGTCAAAGACTGCCTAATTTTGCAGACTGTGTAATCAAATTGGGCTAGATTCAAAGATATTACCTCAGACTGATCTGATACAGAAATGGTATATAGAAGAAATCGGTATTTTCCTGGGTGCTTTATCAGGTGACGTGTTATTAGATGGGTCCATGAGTCCTTATAGAAGGTACTGTATAGTAGGACATGAGCAGTAATTTCAATAGCCCATTGTCCATAGGGGCACAGACTCAGCTTATATAGGATTTTCTTATATCAGCCCTCCAGGTCTGCTGTGGGAAGTGTGTTGCAGCACGCTAAAGTTAATGGCATTCAGAGCCCCTCTATACCTATCAGTTTCTATATATTTCTGAGTTAGACTGCAGGAACAGCTATACAGTACCGGAGTAACTGGGAAACAGTTTGATTATATATATACATATACATATACATACATACGTACGTACGTACGTACGTATATATATGTATGTGTGTGTGTTGAAATTCAATTTTTTTTACTACCGGTTCTGTGGACATGGCATGGTGGGTGTGGTGTGGCTTGGGCATGGCGTGGCGTGGTGGGCGTGGCAGAGGAAGGATGCTGAAAAATCACCATTCCCTCCCCACTCCTGGGGGGAGGATATTGCAAAATCTCCATTCCCACCCCACTCTGGGACCAGCCAGAGGTGGTATTTGCCAGTTCTCCGAACTACTCAAAATTTCTGCTACTGGTTATACAGAACCTGTCAGAACCTGCTGGATTTCAGACACATGACTGTTATATACCAATGTATAGTAGTCCTTACTTTCCAACCATTCTTTTATTTTTGAAGTTACAACAGCACTGGAAAAAGTGACTGTTTCTCACAGATTAAATTGACAGAATTGGAAAGGACTTTGTAGGTCATCTAGTCCAACCGCCCCCCTCCCCCCGCTTAAGCAGGAGACCCCACACCATTTCTGACAAATGGCAGTCCACTTACAATCCTTGCAGCATCCCTGTGGTCATGTGATCAAAATTCAAATGCTTGGCAACTGGCATATATTTATGACAGTTGCAGTGTCCTGGGGTCATGTGATTCCTTTTTGCGACCTTCCAACAAGCAAAGTCAATGTGGAAGCTAGATTCACTTAACAATTGTGTTACGAACTAAACAGCTGCAGTGACTTACTTAACAACTGTGGCAAAGAAAGGTCATAAAATGGGACAAAGCTCACTTAACAAATGTCTCACTTAGCAACAGAAATTTTGGACTCAGTTGTGGCCGTAAGTCGAGAAGTACTTGCATTTCCTCCTCAGATAACGTCATAACTTATAGAAGATAAAAACAGTTTCAATAAGGATGATGTACTCAGGACAAGGGG
Organism: Pantherophis guttatus; assembly: GCF_059756535.1. NCBI lineage: Eukaryota > Metazoa > Chordata > Lepidosauria > Squamata > Colubridae > Pantherophis > Pantherophis guttatus. Next base: position 114,675,017 of record NC_142067.1, on the reverse strand, counting down.
ACACGGTGGCTCAGGGGCTAAGATGTTGAGCTTGTCGATCAAAAGGTCAGCAGTTCAGCAGTTCAAATCCCTAGTGCCGCGTAACGGGATGAGCTCCCATTACATGTCCCAGCTTCTACCAACCTAGCAGTTCAAAAGCATGTCAAAAATGCAAGTAGAAAAATAGGGACCCCCTTTGGTGATATGGTAACAGCGTTCCGTCGGCCTTTGGCGTTTAGTCATGCCGGCCACATGACCACGGAGATGTCTTCGGACAGTGCTGGCTCTTCAGTTTTGAAACGGAGATGAGCACCGCTCCCTAGAGTTGGGAACGACTAGCACATATGTGAGAGGGGAACCTTTACCTTTACTCGGGACAAGCAGCCTACCTAGTACAGTGGGATGAAAACTATTTTCACTTTGCTATTTTCAAAAAACAGCATGCTAGTAAATTGCCTGCCATAAAGACCTTTTGTTATTCTGTAACTGGAGAGAAAACCCAGGGTACACAGTCGGTGTTTATCCTTTGTTCAAGCAATTGCCAGTTGCAGATTAGTCAGAGAAGCGAACAACTACGTGTCACTGACCTTTACAAAATGCCGAAACATATAGCAACAGGAATGATGTTATTGTTTGTTTGTTTGTTTTTTAAAAAGTGAAAGCATACATCTCACAGACAGTAGTTGATTGCTATCAAGTTGTAGCACTGCCACTAAAAAAACAAAACCAAAAAAACAGTAACATCATAATAGATGCAGCTTGGGGGCTGATTTGATAGAAGCTTCTTGGAAACGATTGTTGTGCCATCATCAAGACTTGCTAGAATAATAAACACCTCTGACCAATGTATATTTTTTCTCCTTGTTGGAGCTTGACTATTTCAAGACAAAAAAAGAATGTGGAGTGACCAATATATTTATTATTTATTATTATTTATTATTATTTATTAATTTTATTTCTATACTGCCCTTCTCCCGAAGGACTCAGGGCGGTGTACAGCCTGATTAAAAGCACAAAGACAGACAAAATTTAAAAATAATTAAAATTATTAAATAATTGGCTCAATTATAAAACCCCCGAATTTAAAATCCCATATTTAAAACCAATTAAAATCTTTACATTGATAGCCCGGCCTGGCGGAACAACAAGGTTTTGAGGGCACAGCGAAATACACGGAGATCGGAGATCTTACGTATTTCCGGGGGCAGTTCATTCCACAGGGCTGGGGCTCCCACAGAGAAGGCCCTCCCCCTGGGTGTCGCCAGCTGACATAATTTGGCCGATGGCACCCTGAGGAAACCCTCTCTGTGGGAGTGGCCTGGCCGGTGGGGAGGCTACTGGGGGCAGAAGACCGTCTCAAAGGTACCCAGGTCCAATGCCATGGAGCATTTTAAAGGTGGTAACCAACACCTTGAATCGCACCCGGAAGACCACTGGGAGCCAGTGCAGCTCGCGCAGAAGGGGTGTCACGTGGGCACAACGAGTTGCACCCATAACCACCCGTTCAGCCACATTCTGACCAGTTGGAGCCTCCGGGTGCTTTTCAAGGGGAGCCCCATGTAGAGAGCTTTACAGTAGTCCAGTCAGGAGGTGACAAGGGCGTGAGTGACTGTGTGAAATATAATATATTACATTTAATATATTATATTCTTATAATCTTGCAAAGCTTCTTCTCTGGCAATATTGTACTGCAAACTAGGGCATACAAAACCTTTCCTAGACCAATTCTCAAATACAGGTCATCTGCCTGGAACCTGCATTTTATATCGGACGTTAATACAATTGAGTGAGTCCAGAGGTATTTCACGAGAAGAGTCCTCCACTCCTCTGCTCACAACAGAATATCCTATGCCACCAAATTTTGGGATTAGACAATTTAGAACTACGCCGCCTTCAGTCTGACCTAACCGTAATACAAAAATAATCTGCTACAACATCCTACCTGTCAATGACTACTTCATCTTTATCCGCAATAATACACGAACACACAATAGATACAAACTCAAGGTAAACCGCTCCGAACTCTATTGCAGAAAATACGACTTCAGCAACAGAGTGGTCAATGCCTGGAATGCACTACCTGACTCTGTGGTTACTTCCCCAAACCCCCATAACTTTATTTATTTATTTTATTTTATTTTAATTTAATTTGTATACCGCCCTTCTCCCAAAGGGACTCAGGGCAGTGAACAGCCAAAATTAAAATACATACAATACAAAAGTTAAGATAATTAAAAGAGATTAAATCAATCGGCCTCCCAATTTAAGACCCCAAGTCTATAAAATTTAAAAATCCCATTAAAAACCATTTAGGCTAGGCCAGCTTGCTGGAATAAATAAGTCTTCAGGGCCTTACGGAAGGTACAGAGGTCCGGGATCAGTTGTATTCCAGGAGGTAGCTCATTCCACAGGGCGGGTGCCCCCACAGAGAAGGCTCTGCCCCTGGGGGCCGCCAGCCGACATTGCTTGACCGACGGCACCCTCAGGAGGCCCTCTCTGTGAGAGCGTATTGGCCGGTGGGAGGTTATCGGTAGCAGCAGGCGGTCTCGTAAGTACCCTAGTCCTAAGCCTTAGACTGTCTACTGTTGACCTCACCCCATTCCTAAGAGGTCTGTGAGGGGCGTGCATAAGCGCACCAATGTGACCACTGTCCCTGTCCTACTGTCCCATTTTATACATATCCATTTCCTGTATTCGTAATCATGTTTATACTTATATCTGTTATCTTATATATGCTTGACAAAATAAAAATAAATAAATAAATAAATAAATGTATATTTTTCCTCCTTGCTGAAGAATGTGGGGTGACCAATATATTTAAGAAAAAGAAGGAAGTGTTCTGCATGGAAAATTTTAGGAAGTTTTAAGGTTTTTTTAAAAAGAGAGCTGATAAATGGCACCTTTGTCTTTGAAGCCATTCTTTTAAGCATTTCTTTTAAGGTTGTTAGTCTTTACCATCATATCATTTGTATGCTGGGATACCGTTGCTGTGACATTTGTGACCTTCTAGAAACTACAGACCTTGCCTTGGAGGGCTATTTAAATGCATGGTATCTTTGCTTGATTTGAAAAATGTCTCCCGCATTGACCTGCCTTAAAATATTGCCAGGGACTTGATTGGAACTGTTTTCTGACCTTCTGCGATTCCTCTGCTTTACTAAAGCATCAAAGAGAAGACCACATTAGAATGATGTCATTACCTACAATGTAAATGTAGACGAGGGACCAAAAAAAAAAAATGGCTTGAAGGATCACATGTTTTATTAACCTCATGTAAATTAAAATCTGAGAAAAAGTTAAAAAACACAGACCTGGGCTAAGTATGAATGCCCAGTTCCAGGGTCTGGATTTAATCAAAGCAAATGGCCCTGAGCAATCTCATCGGACTTGATTCACGGATCTATAACCACAAGCCATCGTAAAAATTAGTATCTCTCAGGTTAAGAAACAGGATATTTTAACTAAGCCCACTGTATGTCCAGACCACCTGGGGATCGTGATAATAATTTCAGCCAATCAAATCAATTAACAGAACATTTGGACATGGGTTAGCAAGGGGGAAAAAAGATGTCACTGATCAAATAGGTTTCTAAAAATACCCAAAAACTTGTACCGATATAATATAGAAAACTGCAGAGCTTGTAAAATAGTAAAGGCGAGACAGAATGAAACTCAAAATGACAGTGATAATTCTATTATTATCAGTGCCTATTCGTAAAGATTGATGATGGTAAAGGTAAAGGTTCTCCTTGCACATATGTGCTAGTCGTTCCTGACTCTAGGGGGTGGTGCTCATCTCCGTTTCAAAGCCGAAGAGTCAGCGCTGTCCGAAGACGTCTCCATGGTCATGTGGCCGGCATCACTAAACGTCAAAGGCGCACAGAATGCTGTTACCTTCCCACCAAAGGTGGTCCTTATTTTTCTACTTGCATTTTTTACTTGTTTTCGAACTGCTAGGTTGGCAAAAGCTGGGACAGGTAACAGGAGCTCACCCCATTACACTAGGGATTCGAACCGCTGAACTTCTGACCTTTCGATTGGGAAACTCAGCGTCTTAGCCACTGAGCCATCGTGTCCCTTTGATGGTGGTAAGGTCATGCAAAAAGCATAAAAAAACCTGACATGGGATAATTAAATAAAAAAGTATTTATCTTATCATATGAAGACCTCTGGGGAAGAGCAACCAGGAGGGTTAGAGACACAGGAGAAGACCACAGTAGTTATAAGCAACAGAATATATGGCTGGAAGTAGGGGGTGGGCCACCTATATGGGCCACATACAATGTGAGAATGATGTATTGTATCTATCCATGCTCTAGTAGTCTAGAGGAGGAGTGTCAAAGTCAAGGCCAGCGGGCCGGATCTGGCCCATGGGGTGTTTAGATCTGGCTCATGGGACCAGCCTGGAAACAGCAAAGGACTGGCCCAAGGTGCTCAGCCAGAAAAAACAGAGCTGAGGGGGGCTGTGTGTGCCACCCCCCGAGCTCCGTTTTCAGCCGTGATTGCCTCCTGCAGCCCTCTGCCAGTGAAAACAGAGCTTGGGGGGGAGGCTTGTATCATCACACAAGTGATGTTGAGTGGCCTTGCCCACCCTGGCCACACTCACACATCCCCCCCCGAGGTCAAACACAACTCTGATACTGCCCTCAATGAAATCGAGTTTGACACCCATGGTCTAGAGGGACTGATTACCTAAATTTAATCCTGAAGGAGAAGACCAAACCAGCATGAATAAATGAAACCAGGCTGGGTTAAGCATGTGGAGGTTTCCCCCTCTAAATTGTAGCTCAAAGGCTTTTGAATATGACACCAGCTCCATAGCTGGGGCTGGGAGTTATTGTTTACCAGGAGATAATCAGGGGCTCTACCCTTTATGTGTGAGAGAGAAACAAAGAGAGATAGAGGGAGGACAAATGCCTAATTCTCATCACAATCCTTTTGCAGCTCAGAGGTAAGTTTAACAGTATTTGGAGTTTTTCTTGTGTCTTTGTGATATTGATTTAATCATTTATATACCTGTTGTTTCAGTTTTGTTGCTGCTAAATCTATTAAAGTGAGACTTGTATTTTTAGTAATTGAATTTCCCATGGGGGGGGGGGGGGCTGGACAGGAAATTGCCCTATTAGTATCTTCCTGGGGGTGGGAGGCATTGTGTTACATTCCTTTGTTTAGAGCAGGGATCTCCAAACTTAGCAACTTTAAGACTTGTGGATTTCAACTCACATAATTTCTCAGCCAGCCATGTTGAAGGGTTACAACTCAACCAAAGAGTGCAGGATAAGTTAGTAAATCTCCTCCTCCCAAAACAGTAAAAAAAAAAAAAAGATATATGTGGGCTTCCCTTCTACTATAAACAAATATTCTTTGCATATAGGAACCAAGAAACCCGACTATACTTACTTACTTACCTGAGAGCTGTGGTGGCTCAGTGGTTAGAATGCAGTATTGCAGGCTAAGACTGCCAGCAGTTCAGCAGTTCATGTCTCATTGGCTCAAGGTTGACCCATCCTTCCATCTTTCTGAGGTTGGTAAAATGAGGACCCAGATTGTTGGGAGCAAAATGCTGACTCTGTAAAACCACTCAGAGAGGGCTACAAAGCACTGTGAAGTACACTGTGAAGTACACTGTGAAGTACACTGTGTGTATATCAGTTTAAGTGCTATTGCTAATGCTACTTAACATTTCTGTCCTTTGAAACATCTTGTTTCCCCCCATCCCTGAGAATGAGGTCAGCTCTAACCCTCCTGACCTTCTGCAAGAATTTAAAGACCTGGTTTAGCCAGTTGGCATGGGGCTCCACTGGGAGGGGAGGGCTCACATTGGGGATGGTTGATAGATTAATAAGAGATCCCACTTCTTTCCTCTGTGTTGTGACCTAGGCTTACTGAGTCATTAAAACACACGAGTAGTCCCCAAAACCTCTTTTATTGCAACAGCTGTGAATTACGTTCATTCACAGCTGAGACCCAATTAGTTGCAAAAAGTCCTTCAGTAGAAGTCATTCGGGATAATCACCAATCTTTATCTCCCTTGACATGCTGCCAAAGACCTACGTGGCAAAGCCACACGAAGTCCAGAATTAAACAGAGATGCCGACTGGGAACAGAATTAACAATGTTGCTTTCCTGCAAAGGGCCCACATGCCTTTGTTCCTCTTTTAAGCCTTCTGGGAGGGGCCAATCATCTCTAGGCCTTACTCCCGAGTCATCCCTTTTGTTTTAACTGTTCTTGCCTTCTGGCAGCTCTGCACATGCGCGCACTAGGAACAGGCTCCTCCTGTTCCTCTGCCTTTCTGATGTCCGGCTCTGGAGGCTCCGGAGTCCATGCATAACTCCCAGATGGCCCTGGCCCCATCTCTGCCTCCGACACAGAGCCCTTGTTTGAGCCTTCCCCAGACTCCAGGACTGGCCCATGTTCCTCCCCAGCCTCCTCACTGTCCGACTCTGGTGCCAGCTCCACAGACTGCTGGCGGACCACAACACCTGCTTACCTTACTCTCTCCCTCTCCATCTTTTAATTAGGGTTCAGTATTTATATTTTTATTTGGATTGTTCACAGGTTTTGCATAGTTTTATCTTTTTAACATTGTAAACCATCCAGAGCTGTCATGTGGTAAGATGGGCAGCCAATAAATCTAATAGAGCCTTGATAGTACAGTGGTTTAGTGCACCCTGTTATTAACACAGCTGCCTGCAATTTCTGCTGGTTTGAATCTCTCCAAGGCTCAAGGTTGACTCAGCCTTCCATCCTTTCTAAGGTAGGTGAAATGAGGACCCAGTTTGTGGGGGCAATAAGCTGACTTTGTATAAAATATACAAAAGAATGAAGGCTATTGCTTAACGCATTGTAAGCCGCCCTGAGTCTCCAGAGAAGGGCGGCATATAAATCAAATTAAAAATAAATAAATAAATAAATAAATAAAATAATAAATTCCACTCACCCCACTGAAAGCTCTAGACCAAGGCATGCCCAACCCATGGGTCACAGGCTGCGTGTGGCCCTGGACTGCTGGTACAGGTAGTCCTTGACTTACAACAGTTCATTTAGTGATCATTCAAAGTTAAAACGACACTGGAAAATGTAGCTTATGATCAGCCCACTGTGCCTCTGCCAGTGAAAACTGAGCTCGGGAGGGCTGTGTGTGATCCTCCT